>NW_027176964.1:7348111-7535611 GCF_023349555.1 Cebidichthys violaceus
CTCTGTCTGTCCGTCCATCAGTTCTCGTGCTGATGTTCGTGGTGTGGATGAAGCGCCGCGACAAAGAGCGTCAGGCCAAGCAGCTCCTCATCGACCCGGAGGACGATGTGCGAGACAACATTCTCAAGTACGATGAGGAAGGCGGGGGAGAGGAGGATCAGGTGAGAACGATGTGGTAAACACAGAGCGCACACTCCTCAGCACTTCTGTTGTCCCAGAAAACCTATTTTCTCAATCTGCTTATCACTATTGGCGATCGTGTCCCGCATTACCGAGTTTTTGTCTTTTCTCAAATTAAGGTATTTTTAATTGGGGGGGGGGGCAGACAGACAGTCTGCTCTGTCTCAGTGAGACGTCACATACACACCTGTAGCACCAATTTCTCGAAGAAAAAGATATAGTTTTGTTTTCAGCACATTTGGTGGTAGCATATAAAAATGTCAAACAGCACCCGGACAAACGCACCGTGAAGCTGTGCAGCGCTGCTGAAAGGATGACATAAGGCGAGAGCGTTGGGGAGGAACATTCAGGTCACATCTACTATATGCAGCAGAGCAGCAGCTTGTGTGTAACCGAAGCAGTCTAGGGACAAAAGGGGGCCACCTAGACACGCATGCACTTACAATGCATTCCTTCTAGTCCCGCTTGTTATGGTGCTCCGAGACACACTTCACACAGTCACAATGAGGGAGACCGTTTCCATTGTAACCTGGAACCTGAACGAAAGGAGCTGGGAATCGAAATGTGGAATCGATAAGACAAACACATTTTCAATCGGTCTCTGGAAATATTGGAACTGCTTCCTCAACTGGAACTGTCCCCCGCTTCACACAAACACACGATAGAAAACGCAGTGCCACAGGCATCAATAAAGTCCCGTCTCTTCATCTGCCTTGTGCTGATCAGGCACACACAGACACAAACTCAATTGTCCTAATGACCCCTTGTTAGCACAACGGAATCATTTCATATAAAATAAATGCAGTAATATCCCAAATGGGCTGTTTTCTTGCCGCTGGCTGAAACGTTCCGGTGGCTTAGGTCGAGCAGATCCGAGCGGGAGACCCCGGTCTGACCCAGCACAGTTCCAAATTAGCCTCGGAGACTTGTAATTGGTGAGCTGATGCCATTCAGAGATAGACATCTGCTGCGGCACAATAATGAAGCTCCATTCTAAGGTGACAATATGACTGGGAGGCCATTAAACATCAGCCGGTGATTAGGCAGGTGGGAGTGCACCCACTCTCTCATTTTCACACACCGAATGGTGGAACCTGTGGACCAGAACATGTTGCATGACAAAAAAACACTTCAATTTGTAGAGGGAGAGCAAGCTTCCATTCTTTGAGTGACACAGAGGAGGGCAGAGCGGAGGGAGAAAATGGTCTTGTCTGTGGAGTCAGGAGAGTCAGCGTTGGGGGGGGGGGGGGGGGGGGGGGGGTGTCCCTTTCTCTCCCAGTGATGTGGTCTTCATAATGCCCACCTCTGTTCTCCCTATCTCCCGCCGGGGAGGAAATTGAAGTGTCAGGCCATTGGGCGCACTCAGAGTATATGATTTTAGTCGCTGCTGCCATCGCACCGGCTTGTTTTGGTTTGTGAAGCACTCGTTTCATCAAAAGGCAGACAGCTGATCAGGCCGGGCTCCCCGGACACGGAAAAATAACAATGGAGAAATAATAGCAGATCAAGTCGTCTTGCACAGGTTCGCAGGTTAAAAACAAAAACGTATGTAAGAAAGGGATCGGATTCTTCAAATGACCTGTGAATGATTTGATGCATAACCTCAGAGACGAGGAGGCTTTGGCGCCGTGCTCTAAAAGATGTTTTGATTTGTTTTTCAATCCTATGCAGTAAGTGAAACTAAGCAAATCAGACCTGCTTATGCAGCATTTTTGTTTTAACATGTCGGAGGAACTGTAACCTCTAATGATAATTCTGGCATATCACAATCTGGGGCTTATTTGTTTTGCACCTCTGGTCATTAGAGACTGTTCTCATTTCTGTACGGTTAATATGAAGCTTAACTCGGGCCTCCCACTCTTTCCTAGAGATCTTTTTCCAGGACCTTGTCAGTGATGAGAGCTGGTATGACAGACTGGGATCGCGCCACACGCTAATATGTTCCTCTCTGTGGACATCTGACTTAAAAGACTGTAATCTAGTTCACATGTACACAGGCGCTTTCTATCCTCCTTCATTCTCAAAACAGAAATCCTGTCCAAACAAGCACGGTTTTAGAAAATCTCTGTGCAGACGAAAACGCAAAACCACAAATGTAGCTCTTTCAATGCCAGTGGGCAGGTTGGGCCACACACACACACACACACACACACACACACACACACACACACACACACACACACACAGGGTCTGCGTCGTGGGAGTGTTGCACTGGATAACGTAGCGCTGACCTTCGCAGCAAGTTATTTGGCCACGTCCGCCGTTCATAGACGTCTCTTTGCCATCGGTGACACCTCTCAAAGGAGAAAACGCATTTTTTTACAAAAGCTCAGTTTAACTCTGTTTTGGCAAAACAAGCTAGCAAGCACCTCAGTTTGGCTGCACGGTGGTGTGGTGGCAAAACACCGTCCCCTCACAGCAAGAGGGACCAGGGTTCCACTCCTGCACAGCCCCTCTGTGTGGAGTTAGCATGTCCTCCCCGTGTCAGCGCGGGTTCCCTCCGTTGTGAATGGTTGTCTGTCTCTATACATCAGCCCTGCGGTAGTCTGGCAGCCTGTTCATTGTGTACCCTGATGTCTGCACATTGCTGATCCCGCGACCCTGAACAGGATGAGCGGTTACGGATAATGGATGGAAATGGATAAATACAAGTTGGGAAGAAAAGCAACGTTATGTAATGTCGTCCAACCCTCATGTGCTAACCCTATGTGACGTGAATTTAAGGAGCGGTTCAACATAACCGAGAGCAGTATTTATAAGCTTTGATTCTAACGTTAAAATGCTCCCGAACATGCCTCGGTCCTTTCAGATGGCTAATCTGTTTTGGTGGAGCTCTGAAACATAGCTTAGTATTTCATTCTCAGCTAAAGGTAAAGAGTAGAATGTTGAAATCATTTTCAGGGACAAGACGAGGTTTTACAGGACATTTGAGTTGGGGGGTTTTTTCCGCATTTTTTCAATAACTTGAAAAGTGGGAACCCTGAAACATAACGTCTGGCCAAAGAGGGAGACAGCTAGCTGCTTTGTCCAAAGGTTACAGAATCTGTCTACTGGCACGTCTGTTCCCAGTTTCCCTGCTAAACTAAGCTAAGCTGTCCGGCTGCTGGCTCTAGTCTTAATAACAGATGGACAAAGACAGTGGTATACATTTTCTCATCCAAGTCTTCGCAAGAAAGCAAATTTCCCAAAATGTCGATCTATTTATTTAAGACACGTTAAAGCCAGAATATATAAACATATTTGGTAGGTAGAACCAAAAGTGAGCACACAGGAGATTATTGTAATAATCCATCATTGCACAGGAAACCTGCGTGTGCTCAGACTTGCACCTGGAAGTCCCTCTGTAAACGGCCGGTGTGATCATGTGACTGTTTCTTGCCCTATTGGATTTTTTTGGGTGAAGTTACCGCTCTTCCAGATTCCAGAATTAAATTTGTGCGTACGATGTTATTATTACCAGTAGGAATAATGACAAAAGCAATGAAATCGATAAACTCAGTTCTGTTTTTTTAAATGGCTCAGCTGTGCCTCACAGCAGATCAAGTGTGTAAGGCAGTCTGCCATGTTTGAATGAGGGTCGTTAAGGCCGGGGGCGGCCATTCCAGCCGGCCAGAGTACATGTGAGGAGTCAATTCCCTGGAGGGGGCTGGTATGTCATTAGACCTTCCCGCTGAGTCCGGCCATTATACGTCTCTGTTGCCGTTAACCGGCTCCTGACCCCTCCGGTGTGCAACCTCATGAGAAGGTCAAACAGTAGTTGGCCTGAAACGGACCAAAGATGATGGATGCTCGTCACCGCGCGATGTGTGCTGACCGTTGTTCTTCTTCTCCTCCAGCCATCCTCCGGGTTCACCGCCATTCCCCATGTAATCAAATTAGACATGAATAATCAATGTGCTTGTTTTGGATTGGCCGTGGTACTTACTGGTGTGGACTTGAGTTGGTGTTTGTCAAGTGGCCACATGCTTTGTTGTGTTTGTCTATCCGGGCTGTTGGTGCAGCATCACAGGGTTTATATTTATTTTCATGTTTATTTTTACATTGGAGCGTCTGCAGCCTTTTCCTTTCTTTTTTTCCCCAGGGAGGGAGCTGAGTGTCTAGGTGCATGTAAGACTGAGCAAAGGCAATTTTGAAGGGGGATATTAGAGATGGATGGATTACCGAAAATCTTCTAAAGAGGGACAATCCATCATGCACGCTTATTAGGCACACACACACACACACACACACACACACACACACCCTGATTCTCAAATGGCATTTTCTCCATCATATCTGCTGTCACCGGGACACCATCCAGTCGCTCAGCTCTTCACCGCGGCCTCTTTCTCTCCCCCAACTCCTTTTTCTCTCTTCACTATTTCCCTTCCTCCTCCTCCTTCCTTTGCCCATGACTTTGCACAAACTGCGAGCCATTCAGGTTGCCTTGGTAATGTTAATAGGATTAGCGATGGCTTATGCATATCCACCATCCCGTGTCTGGGCATTGATTAGAGCAAAGCAGTCGCCTGCACGTCCTTCCTGCAGCACACCGCGCAAGTACAAACACTCGGCGGGCGTATGATGTGGTCCTCAGCTTGGACCCCCTCGGTGCCAGCTCTCTGGATGTGTCAAATTGTCCCTGGGCTTGTGCTTCACAGACAAGAAGATTTAAAGTTTACCCTCGGGTCCCCTCAACTCTTCCCGCTGCATTCCAACTTTAAAATCTCTTTTCCCCTCCACTCAGCTGAACTTCCTCGTCCTCTGCGCAGAGCAGGATGTGTTTACCTATTTGGATAATCGCGCTCCACTTCGGGGTCTCGTTGCGCCCGCTTAGCTAACTCCCATCTGTCTGTTCTCTCCCCCCCACCCCCACCCCCACACACACACAGGATTATGACCTGAGTCAGCTCCAGCAGCCGGACACGATAGAGCCTGATGCCATCAAGCCGGTGGGAATCCGCCGTCTAGACGAGAGACCCCTCCACCCTGAGCCACAGTACCCCATGAGGTCAGCAGCACCCCACCCTGGAGACATCGGAGACTTCATCAATGAGGTAACAATCCAGCACACACACACACACACACACACACACACACACACACACACACACACACACACACAAAGTTCTTGGAAAACTGAGATTGTTTTTGTTGTACGGTGAAATGAAATCAGATGAAGTGAAAGAATCTGTGCGGTTACAAAGCTTGAATTTCATTTTCAAGCTGAATGACTTTTATTGTCATAAACTTGTATCTAAATAAACAATTTGGTTTATAGGACTCATCAAGCAGTTGCGCGTCGCCTTGTAGTGCGGGGGGGGGGGGCCTTTAAATTGAATCAATTATTATTATTATTAGAATTGTTTTCATTGTTCCCCAGCAGAAGGCAGACGCTTTTCCTCATCGCACACACTTCCACTGAGACACACAGAAAGCCCAAAGAGTACATGATGCTAACTCACTTCGACATAATTGTTTTTCTCCTCACTTTCCGCCAAAGTAGAGTTATAGATGTGTCAGCATAGAAATAGGAGATGAGAGAAGCAATGCATTGGCTTTCTATTGGAGTGCTCTATTCAGAGTGCCTTGGTTTGCCTGGGGCCATCATTGACTCCAGCATGAAGGGAGAATGTAAAATGAAAAGAGCAGTCATGTATTTTTCACAAGCTCCAACAGACAAGAGTTTCACAGCATTACAAATGGAGTTCTCTCCTAGTTTGTTGGATGGCGCCCATGTTTTTAAATTAGAACTTGCTCTTTCAGCGCTGCTCCCCAGCAATCCATCTCTCAGATCCCTTTGGCCCAGACGCCGCTCATTTTCGCTCTCGCCGTGTGTTGTGAACACACATAATGCATTTTGTCGTGGCGGCCGATTGAGCTGAGTGGAAATTTAATGTTTCCCCGCCGCTCGACGTGGAACAGTTTGACGACGCGCAACCATCCTTCATCAGGCTTGTTATTTTAACGTTCTCACACAACCTTTATGAAACACTCCCCAAGTCTGAGCATCCTGACCCAAAAAAAAAGCTCACCGCAACCAGACAACACTGATCTGTTTCCAGTCCAAGATTTGACTGTCGCTAAAAGCTCAGTCATGGCGGCTCACACGGAGCTGGAATCTGACCTAACTGATAAGGGCTTGCCGCCAGAGGAGTGGGGGAGACAGTGAGGGGGGAGGCGTCGTCTGATCTCCATCCTGAAATGTGCACACGCCCCCAGGAGCTTGTGGCTCTAATTAAATTAGAGGGACAAATATATTAGGCAGAGGTTTAGCATAAGGACTTTAACCTCACAGTCGGACAAACAAAGGTCTATTAGGCAACTGGTGGGGTGTGTGTGTGTGGGGGGGGGGGGGGGGGGGGGGGCGGGCACCAACATGACCTCGATTGGTCACAGGTGGACACAGTGCCAAACAGAGGGAGACAAAGCTGAAGTGATTGCGTTCATTGTTTTTGTTATTTTTGTTGCATAGTGTGGCGTCGCAGTCCCGGCAAGGTTGTTCTCTGACTAGAAACACCAGTGGGTTTTATTACATGCCCGTGTTGTTGTCTGTGGGACAGAGCGACTTCACCAGTGGGGGCAGTTCAACATCTCACCGAGAGTCGTGATCGTCTCCAGCGCAGGACCCCCCACCTGGTGACTTGGTTATTATGAAATCACGAGGCAGAGTTCTGTGATTGACTAACCTTATGAAACTGCCAGCGGGTTTTTTGGTTGGAGATGGAGGGGGCCATAACCAGCGGAGCGATTATGGTTGTAATTGTAATGAACGATCTGTCTGTCATATTTCCCACCAAATTATCAGCATCGCAGCCCTGAGCAAATACTTAACAGAAGCTAACAAGTGGAAAATAATCGCTAAGTGCCCGGGCACTTTAATTCAATCCGTCTTTTTATTTGAGAGCATTTCAGCGCTGTAATGGCAGCACAGAGGAAAGTATAAATCTTTGCCAAGTTCCCAATGGACAGAGGTCTTGGTTTTTATTTTTTTGTTCTGTGTTACGGTGCTCCACTTCTGTTAATTCATTTCTTATTTGTTGGGTTACCTGGCAGAAACCAGGCTGAGATCCAAAGTGGTTCATGGCCAAAGCACATCTCAACTCCTAGATTAGCAATCCATCAAGTCCCATGAGTCCCAGCTGGAAATCAATAACAATCCATAAGGACCTCTCATGCCGCGGCGAGGATTTCTGGGAATGTCGAGCACAATCTTCGGAATAGACAACCCCCCCCCCCCAAGATAACACATAACCCCTCTCCTCTTAAACTACTGTTTAGGCAGGACTCGGATAGAATATGATATATTAAAGATGTTGCTATCTATATTATAAGACAACGAGCTGGAATTGTTGTGATGCTCGTGAAGAGGATGTGGGGGGGCTTGCACAGAGACCGGTGGGGGAGGGGGAGGTGATTCCAGTCATCTGAGGCCGCTGGATATGCTCAATCTTGGCTTTCGATCAAGCAGCAGATAATCCGACATCCCAGAAAGAGTTCAGATCCGAAGACAGCGGGAACTCACAGGAACACTAGAGCCTGATTAATCTGACTTCCTGAACCAAGTTGAGGTAGAACCATCCACTGGGTTTGCAGGATGGATTAGTCTGTTTGTGTGCAGAAGTGTTGTTGCGCAGACTTGATTTAATCTCCTCATCTAACCGCGGTTTTGCTTCCTTCTGTGCAGGGACTTAAGGCGGCAGACAACGACCCCACCGCCCCCCCCTACGACTCCCTGCTCGTGTTCGACTACGAGGGCAGCGGCTCCACAGCCGGCTCCCTCAGCTCCCTCAACTCCTCCAGCAGCGGGGGCGACCAGGACTACGATTACCTCAACGACTGGGGCCCGCGCTTCAGGAAACTGGCGGACATGTACGGTGGAAGTGATGACTAGAGCACGCGAAGGAAGAAGAGATGTGAAAGAAAAGAAAGTAGAAAAAAACAAAAAAAAGAAAGGAAAGATTTCCTGTTGATGGACACGGACGGCTTCTGATATTCCCCGAGGGTGACGGAACTGTGACAGAAAAAATACAAAAAAAAAGAGAAATAAACATTGATTCAGAATTTTTTTCAAAAACAACCAACCTAGGCTTATTGTTGTAGTCTACGCATACATATGCTTGTTGAAAGCTTAGGCATAGGCTGTGGTCCGGTTATGGAGGTTGTGGGGAGGGAACACTGGTGGGCTGTCGCCACTCGGATTGTTGGTATTGAATGCGCTCAGTTACACTTGAATTTCACAGTACAGAAGCACTGGGATATAATGTGCCTTTTTGTACATTTTTTGGATCTAAATGATTAGTTTTATGTTCAAGGCTTTAATGGTACTGACTTTTGGAGTGATTTCAAACAAAGTATGTTACACTCTGGTATGCTTCTACATGCTTTTTTTCCTCTTTGGTTACACAACGCTCCTGTTTGTTGAAGATTATTTAAATAAACTACAAAGACGAAGAAATGAAGGATCTTCTGTTAGCTTGGATGGAAAGAAATTCAATTAAGAACAGCACTGTACATTACGCTAGACTTCTAGACTTTTTCACTAAAAAAAAAAAAATTATGCAGCTGGTTGCAAATAAAGGGAGTTATGAATCATACTTTTGTAGCAGATTTTTTTTTTCATTTGTTTCTGAGGTGATGTAGTATTTTACAAAAACAAAAAAACAGCTGTTTTGGTCTAATCTATGTACACTTCATTTGCCTTAGTCATCATCTGATATTTTCAACTTTACTTCACTGTAAAAAGATGTGTGTACATAATGTTTCTTTTTTTTCTCCTTGATCTTTTTTCTTTTATTGTAGTATATGAAAAAGTGCAAAAAGTTCCAAACTTGTAAATGTATAATTTGGACTACAAATTCAAGTTTTTTGCATGTTTTTATCTTTTCATGACGACAAAAGTGAAAAATGTTGCTTCCCAAATTTATTTACAAGGTGAAAAAAAATAAAAATCTGGGTGACATTAAATGTGTAGAAGTTAAGTTTTTTTGCATAAAACGTGAAGAAAAATGCATTGATAAAAATGGAAAAGTAGTGATCTTGTCAGCACAACTGTTGAATTTGTACCAAAAAGGGGGGGGGGGGCATGACATGCTAGGCACTAATTGCTGAATCAGCTTTAAGACTGGAGAAGGTTTTGGACTTAAGCCTTGAGGAGAACCATGTGTACTGGAAAGCAAACTATACATCTCTGACCCCGACCATCCAAATAAAATGCAAATTTTGGAGCTAAAAACTAAACTGCCTCTTCGTTTATTTGGTTTTACTCAAACTCAGCATTGTTGCAGAGGCGTAATTAGATTGCGAATTGTGCAATCTATCTCTAAGGACAATAGCTTTAAACGAAACAACAAAAAAATGGTACATATTGTGTTCTACAATATTTTTACCAGAGGGGAGAATAAATCATTTATACCCTTATTTATCTGTTTGCACACGCTGTACACAAACCAAACTCTTTGGGCCAAGCGGTTAGATGATAAGTTGTGCGGCTCGCAGGGTAAGAAGTAAACAACAAACTCATTCTGGAACACTCTGTGTGTTTCTAAGTCAAGGTGAAAAGCTCGTGGAGAATGCCAAAACCATCCGGCACCTGTCTGCTATCAGCCATGTGTACTGTACAGTACTGTAGGTCGGATTGGACTTGACCTCAAAATGAAGCACGCCTCAAAAAACTGACTCTAGGGGCTCCGCACGCTGCACCCCTGGGACACGTGGAAGGATGAAGACGAGACTTGACGTGTGTGTGTGTGTGTGTGTGTGTGTGTGTGTGTGTGTGTGTGTGTGTGGTGGCAGCGGCGCAGTAACAATCTGCTCTGCCGTGTGCGGTGAATCTCGGTGATGAAAGTCGGCCGTTTAGCCTTCACCTGCCCTCCTCTTGCCCCTCCCTCCTCTGTCTCACAGCCCTCCCCTTGCACCCAGCTGAATAGACGTGGACATGGCTTATTAATTCAACCAAATTAGACGGGAGCCAGTCTGGTTTTGTAGTCCTTGCACAAGAACCCAGACGCATGTCTATTAGAGAGTGACCGGTGAACCGTACCTGCCTTTTGTTTTTCAGCCGGTGTAATCGGTGTAGCTGCACCGTGTTCCGCACCCTCGGTACCTCTGAAGAACACCAGTCGTTCTCATACATCCTCCTGCGTGAGGCGAGGACTTGTGTTGTTTTTTAAAGACTTGTTTCCAGGTGACCTTGTCTGGCGCATATCACTTATCTCAAAGTATGCAAAGCTGCACACTCCATTAGCCAGAAGCAACATGACATTTTTCTTTATCGCCAGGTGAAATGTTAAACAAGGTGCTGCGAGGTGCTGTTTCAACTGCAGCTGAGTCAGATTTGTTTAGTTTTTTTGCCGATTTACTTCCTTAAACTGTGAGGATTTCAAACCAGACGGCTGGCTTCAACGTACTTCCTTTTGTTCCTGCTTTGCCAAACGAGTGATTACACCACTTAAACCTCTGCCTAAATGCTTTCTTTGCTTTGATCTCTGGTCGGCACAGATGTGCTTCGTGACTCAACGTCTCAAAAAGGCTTCGCCATATGCTTTTTACGGCTTAAACGTAAAGAACTACTGTGCAGCTGAGCGGGACATATTTTCCGAGGTGGGGTTTTACGGCATTAAACGAAGCGGATAGACATTTTGTACATTTAACGGACGGATTTGGGAGTTATATCGATCTTCCTCGTCTAACTCTGCGCCAGACAATCCAGACTGTCAAACTACTGCTTTAAACTATACACAAAAGACTAGTAGCTTTACGGTTGCAGCACGGGGCCTACAGTGTGCATCCAGCTTTAACTCCTCTACAGGCTCTCCCGCCCCGCCGTATTGTCATCACGATGTTCAGATTGCTCCAACGGGTTCATATCCACCAAGCAGTAAAGTCCTGTCTCTCTTCTTTTTTTCTTTTTATTAACCCTCAGCAGGGGGAGTAAAAAAAAAAAAAAGAATTGATATTCCAGCACTGTACTTCAATTTCACAACATGGATTATCCCCGAAGGAAAGCTGGCAATCCAAGAGAGCCCAGGACATAAAGGCAGGCCTCGACACGGCTCCTTCACCATCCACGCCCCAAAAACATACACTTCTGTGCCCTTTATAGACACGCAGCGTTGTTAGACAATGCAAGCAAAAAAAGAGTCCGCTTCAGCTGGAGTGATGCTAGGGTGTATTTTATGGGACATTAAAGGACGACGTAGTTTGAGGATTATCGTCATTGACGTTGACTGACTGAGCGCTAATTGGAATGACTATTGTGTGAGAAGCATATTTTTCACCATTATATTTGCCATATGGTTCCCGTATGGATGGGTGAAATAATGGCTTAAAATAGTATCTTGTTTTTTGCATATTTTAGCTCGCTGACAAATGGATAAAAATAGTAATGCAAGGGAATACAAATGGGCTGTGGATTATTTGCAACGCTAATTAAGTTGGATGGGAACGACATCGGTTTCATCTGCCAGTTTATGTCTTTGACATACCAAATGCACATTTAAAAAAACAGAGCAAACACCTCAGGAATACAAAGATAAATAAAGAATGAACTATTATGTGCTGGCTAGCATTGTGGGCTTTGTTGTGTATCCTTCTGGCTCCCGTGTGCACATTGCATTCCAGTGACTCTGTTGTCTTTTCCCATTCGATAGAGCAATATGTGCCCGGCACATTATTATATATATACTTTTTTTATATATTTCAAAATATTAACTCCAAATGCGAGGAGCAACTAAACTCATAACCCCCCCCGAGTACTCCCAAGATGTTCTCTTTGGAAAATGGCTGCAGATTGCTGTTCTTACAAGCACCCCAGGGCCCCTTTTATTGACTGTGAAACAATGCTTCCATCGACGCCCCCTCACCATCGCAGATTTACTAGACAGCCGTCCTCAGCTCCTCGGCGCGTGTGTGGATGGCTGAGCAGAGTGTCACGGATCCAACGCGGCCTCCGTTGGGGGGGGGGGGGGGCTGTCAGTAAACATGCAGAATACAGACTAGGATCCGATGCAAACCAGCTTCTAAGTTATGCTGCTCCTGACCTTTGGTGGACTTTGGGAAGATGGATGCTACCCGGGCTATCGATAGAAATTTTCTAGCCCGCAGCAGCAAACCCATATTTCTTATGGTCCCCCCCCCCGGTCCCTGAATGCTACCTTCGAATGAATAAGTAAGCAGGCTCTGGTTGACAGCGAGTGCACACGCGGGGCAGGTGCAGTCTTTAATGTATTTGTGTATAGACCTAGTCGCTTGTGTGGAATCAATCAATTTCATTTCTACGCCGCTGCCCTCTAAGTGTGATATTAGATCGATTGGTTTGGATTGCTTCACCCATGGAGACCTGCTCCTGAGTGCCGGGTTCTTTGCGTGGCAGTCGCACCAAAACATCCAGATCCGTGATCTACGGTTCCCCCGTGTTCCCACTGACTGCAGGCAGATATCTGTGGAAAGGCTCACCCTCTGCTTCAGCAGATATTGTTCTGCCTCTGTCGGCGACGCTGATTTATCAGCCTTCATTTATTAGGGCCCCGTCCCGCCGTTACTCTCGGTCCACGCACAGCCGTGACACCGTGGTCACGGGACCGGGTGGGGGGAAGGGAGGCCGGGGCGCACTGAGACGAAAATGACGAACGCCGGTTCTCTCATAAGATGCATATCGGCTGAGCATGAGATTTTCAGCTTGTATATGAACGTTCAATGTCACTTTGCGGCAGCCGCGAGGGCACGGAAGGACATTTTTCATCTCACTGCGGTTTCCTCTTGCATGAATGGTTGATGTGCTCCACAAAAGGACATGTAATCATAAACCATACACATCCCAACCTTCCATCTCTCTCTCTAACTCTCGCTCTGTTTCTATTCCTCTCTCTCACACACAGATGCTCTTACCTTCTTTATCACGACCTGAAAACCACAAAAACAATTACATTAGGCAACTGGGCACTCTAGAGAAATACTTTTTTGTTCTCCTTTGAAATAAAATATGCAAAAGTGGAGTGAGGAAAAAGAGAACGGCATGCAGGGAAAACAAAGACTCCCTCGAGAGCCTTTAGATTTATTCATGCTTTTAAACACTTGACATTCCATCACCCTCTTGTCATTAAGGCTTTATGTCCCCTGGCCACGGCCACACAATAACCAGATAATTTCTTCCAATGAGAACAAATATGTCGCCCGTTCTCGCTGCCGACTTTTGAGGGCCTTCGGTGATCGGTGGCTAATAAAAATGCCGAGGGCCAGACGGCCCCCGAGATCAATGTGCAGCCGATTGTACAACGGGGTCGTTCCATTGTGGTCCACGTGGAGGAGAAAGGAGGCCACTGGGCAGGCCAGTGTTTCCTGTCTACTGACTCTATTGTAGTCACCCATTCGCATGGGTAGCCCGGGGCGAGAGCGACAAGCCATCAGCCGGGCAGGAGCACGACTCCGGAGCGCAGTCCGTCTAAAGAACATCAGCTCTTCACTCGCACGTCTCACACACAGAGAGTGAGCGCACGTCCATTCAAGTGTGTTTTAATCAGCCTATTATTATCATAAGACATCTGTAAAAATGGGATACACAAAATACATCTCATTACTGTAATACGCTGATAAATTAGCAGCTGAAAAATCATTAGTCAACACCGCCGTGTATGTCAAAGCATCCTCTGTGATAGTGATAAAAAAGGCGATTACAGGCTCCCTTTAACCCCTAAATTCAATTGACAAAACTTCCATGATATGATGAATAGCTCAAACTGGTATTTCCTGCTAAGATGACGTTGCCCCAGCAACTCTCAAAAAGGTGTAAAACAGATTCACACTGCGACTGGATGAAGTTAAATGAGCTTTCAGCTGACGCCGACTAATCTCTCTTCAGGCCATCGTTTTTAACAAATGCCTTCTTCTCTTGGTTTGACCCTTTACCCTCAATTCGAGGCGGAGAGGAGCTTCAAAAGCAGGGCGGCTTACACTCAGAACCTCTTCTCTCTCTGTCGCAAGAAAGTTTTTACAAGCTCTGTCCTTTAGAAGTCCAAAGTCCAAGCACAGATTTTACTCCGGGGGAGATTTCACAAGTGTCACATTGGGCCTTATTGCCACGGAGTCATCGGCTCATTTGCGTCATGTCCCTTGTGGGTGGAAGAGATACAAAAATACATATCCAGCTATTGCTGCACCAGATGAAACCTTCACAGGTTGACTTTTGGTATACAGTCTGCACTTTATAGAGTTAAATTACTTTTGAGGGTGTATCTCTATCTTTTTACAGCTATAATAACGCCTTAATAACTCCCACACTGAAGGGGAGCCCGAGAGTGGGAATGAAATAGTTGTGAATAATTTCAAAACATTTCTTGGATTAATGTGTCCAAACAGAATATGAATTTCTCTCTCTCCCTTTCTTATTGTTTTCTGTTTGTCCACACAAGTATTTTTAGCACACAAAAAAAATGAATAAAAAAAGAGAGAGAACAGGGCTGACTAGCAGCACAAAGAAAAGGATCTTCAACCAAAAGCAGCGAGAGGACCGCCTCGCTCGCCTTGTTGGAAGAATTGTTTGATGGGCAAACAAATACACAGAGAGGAAAGAAGCTGCCCACTCCCACAATGCAGAGGTACGCAGGTGTGCAGCGTGAGGCCGAAGCTGAAATTATTATGAAACACTTTACTGTCTAGATTAACCTTCTCCCTTTTGTCTCATCTTATTGGTCAAACTGCTGTTTTTTTTGTGCAGCACTGTCCAAAACCGCTGCCAGCTCAGTCAGCCTGTATCTTTAAGCGCCTACACTCACCGGCTTTAAAAAACAATGTTAAGATGTGTTGTTTTCTCCTGCAGTGTAGAGATTATTCCAAAAGAGAAAAGAAGAAGAAAAAATAAAAGAAACGGTACAGAAAGACAGATGAAGACAGCAGTGCCAAAGCTAAGAACCCCATAAAGTGTTCATTTTATAAACAAGCAGAAATGCATGCCTGCCAAGACGGATAAATCATCTTCACAGCTTTAGAGACGCAGAACCCAAAACTACTATTATCAGTACGGAGAACATAGTGGAAGTGGTTTCGGTCAGGCACACAAACAAAAGTCACAACGCACAAAGACGAAGACGCAACGATGCAAGCGTGCTGTTTGAATATTGCTGTCTGGCAGCCAATAAATACAAACACGCTGTTCATACGCACAGTATAGCTGCAGTATGTGAAGAGAGTTTAGATGCCAAAGCATTGAAGGGCTGGTTGAATGGAGTAAAATAAAGAAGTGAAAACATTTATTAATTCATTGAATTCCCGCCATGACAAATTCAGTGTATTTCTGACATTGCTTACACAGTGTCTTACGTCTCCCTTTACATCCACCGTTCCTTGTTCAATTATAGTGACAGCAGTGCAAATTCATTCAAATTACGTGTGTAAAATATGGCGGAGAAGATGCCCACCGTTCAAGACGAATATAGCGATATCAGCTCATTATCCTCGCGTATCGACGCCGCAGCCGAAGCCGGACATTGAGAATGAAACTCTGCGTGTATGTTTTTGTTGATTTGACTCAATATGGACAACAAATTGCACACATTGCCGCTGAAAGCGTCTGTACAATGTAGTGCGTCCGCGTGACAGCACAGCCTGATGGGTTTGGGCCTTAGACACGCTTCACGACCTCGGTGAAAACCATCAATAACAAGGTATCCGAGAACCAAGACATCAATTGCATATGAGGCGGCGATCAATAATTCATTTAATACAACACACCACGGTTTGAGATCCGTTACTGCCTATTAGTGTCTTAAATAGGAACCATAGAGATGTCATTAAGACACATTAGTGTTGAAATGACTATGCAAAGCCAATAATTCCTTGGTTGTGGTTGTGGATAGGAGCTAGTCATTAAACATTCATATGCAAAACAGGCTTTCAAAAGGATCTTAACCCCGTTTTTATCCGCGGCAGTGAAGAATCCAAATTTGTAATAATAGTCCATCTAGGTGGAAAGATTCGGAAGTGAGTCAGAGGCGGCGGATATTGCCACCCTGTCAAGGAACAGCACTGCACAATGGGGGTAGCATGACCTTGTTATCACGGTGTCTCCATGTGAGCTCCAACACCATTAATGGCATTCTTTCTTTCTTTTTTATCTCAGAGCACATAAAAAGGAACATGTAAGAAAAAGATGTAGATAATAACGGAATATGTAAGGGAGGCAAGAAGCCTATGAAGGCATATCACCAGTTTTGATTGGAACAAATTAATTAACTAATCTTAACTGATTACAATTTTGAGTTTCAAAGCAAAAAAAATAATTGTGCACAAATAAGAAAAGTAATATGAAACTAAATAATCATAAAAGAAAAAGAATATCAGAAGGTAACTAAGGATGAACCTTAACGTGTCATTCTGGAGGATCTTTCAACAACACGAATGTCTGTCAAGTCGCCATTCATCACCGCATGAGGCAACATAATGGCGACCGGGCCCATGACCCATCGATGAAAGCACCGCACATTTATATACTAGCAGCACTACAAATGATACCGGGGATCAAGCACGCCTTATAATAAAAAGAGGTGAAGCTCGTCTCTGTCCTTCAGCTGATTCCCTCTCCTACCTGCATCTCTGTTGTGCTCCTTCTCTCTGCTTTCTGACTCACGCTGCTGGTTTTATAGCTTCACTGTACCGCAGTGGGTTTTTAGCAATGAGTCGCTATGTGCTAACCTGCATTTCTCAGTTTATTTTGGATTTTTTTTCCTCAGGGAGATGCAGGTGTCATTTTGAGACCTCGAGCCACCTGTCATAATGTAACTCCTCAGACCTACTGTGGCTTCCAGTGGCAGGTCACCTTGATTTATCACTAATGAGAGATTAGAAGGAAAGAGGACACTTAGCAGAAGTTAAAAGACATGGATACTCCGAAGCTAAGACAGAAGGACTGATGTTTAAATAATGTATGAAACATCAAAATATCATTATAATTTACATGTGCAGTCGAGTGTGAATGCATCGCTGCAAACTCGAAAAAAATTCCAATTAGAGTATTTAACTTGAGAACGTCTTCTCTGGGGAATTGATCCGTTTGATATGTGTGTTTTCAGCACACCGACAGAAATGTGTGCGTTAGGTACAAACGAACAGAGAAAATAAAGGGACTACCTATATAATTATGTCATCTTTTTTGACAGAAATCTCCACAGGCTTTAAAAATGCACCATTGTACGGCACTACAGATAATCTGATCTCCAACCGAACGCACGCGGTGAAATGGCTTTAAGAACACTGCAGGAATCCCATTTAATAAAGCGCATCGTATGCACGAGTGATCCTGAAATCATTACCAAACAACATCCAACAGGTAGGCATGAATATTTCTCTTTATTTATTCAATCTGCTTGCGTGCTTGTTTGCGTATGTATTTAATATTTTGCAGATCATCTGCTTCCTACCCTGGTACACAGAAGAAGAAGGACCTGAGCAGAATGACAACCTCTGCAGCAGATGAGCACGTTGGGAGGGCCGTTGAATAACACATGGGTGGATCACTGGCCATCTATCATCATTGCCGGACTATTGGGCACAACCTTATCAAGGGCGACATTCATGTTTACACACTGGAAACTACCTCGGATGAATATCTGATATGGCATTCTCTGGCGTATTACACCAGCTTCACTGACAATAAAGTGCTAGCCTATAGCTATGGAAGATAACCTCAGAGAAAACATTGTCTTAAACCCGTGACACAAGAAGGAAAAGCACAACATGCATCATTAAACGTGCTTTTAGTTACGGTTACACGGAAAAACAAAAAAAGAACTCATTTAGAGATGTATGCAGATGTATGCATGGATTAATTAAATGGGTTTTTTTCTGCAAATAGTAGCCTAGGTGCTAGTCTTAGGGTTAATGAATCTCCATATGGTTTAGAACTAACCATATGGAGGCACCCACACACTTGCCATGGTATCGTGACTTCACTTAGATTATTGATGCTAGTGATGGTGTTGCAAGAGCAAAGTAAAAATATCTACGAAGTGTAGATTGTGTTCAATTGAGACGAATTGTGACAATATGATTAGAATTATAGGTTCTTCTAAAGCAAGGAAATATGGAGCCCTACAGTTTTTCAATAATATATCATGTAAATAATGATATAAACAACTGCATGCTCCGGTTAGCACAACTAGAGCAATACCAATGTCTCAGTAATTTTGAATCAACCAAATAAGTTTCCCACTGTTTCATTTAGCTCAGCAAGGCTGCACATGCTACCTACCTACAGTAGCTAATTAGCTAGGCTGGGCTGTAAGCTTTATTTATTACTGGGCATCAAAGTGAAGAGCTGCTGTTAGCACTGTTAGCTAGCTCCTGTTGGCTAGAGAGACGACAGTGAAAGACTGTATGTCTATATTTGTGGAACAGCTTTAGCTTAACTAGCTATGGTAGCATGTGCATGCTATGCTTAATTTAAGCAGTGGGTCGTCACCTTGTCTGTGTACTGTGTCTATTTATAGCAGCAGTGTCTAGTTGGTTGATTCAGAACTTTGTTTGTCAGAAGTTTGAATTGTTGAAGCTAACAGGAGCTAACTGGCTACATTCGGTAGCAGTTTTGAAGCTTGCTTGCTTGGCAGTTCAGATTATTCCAAGTGGGGTTGTACGAGGTAGCCTACTTATGACGGTCGGCATGCCTCCCAGTTTGGAGAAGGAGGCAGGAGTCTATGTATTGCTGTGGACGAGGCTAGCAGTAAAATGTTTTTAGCCACCAAAAAGAAAGACCCACCTAAAATAAATCAGTGTATGCTTTATTTAGAACAGTTTTTACCGCTTTCTCTTGCCGTCACACAGCCCTTTCCTGAACTGAAAGTTATACTTATGTGAGGAATTCTAAGTTTTAAAGCATTCCTAGTGCTGGATATTATGTGTCACAGTGTGTTTAGGAAGTAACCAAGGAGTGTGGTCATTGAATGTATATTGAGTGTCTGTGATGGGGGTTTGAGGAATGTCAGAAGGTGTAAATCTGCGGGGGAAGAGGGTAGTTCACTGAGGTGTCTGCCCAGGACAATGGGTCAGGATCCAAGGAGGAGCCCATTGGACTTCAGCCAATCGTGGAGTTGATCGATAGGTTGAGGAATGTAACTCTGGGGGGGTAAAGGAGCTGTTTGTCCCCTGAGAGAATCAGACTTCCTTCGTACCATGGGGCAGATACATCTAACTGTCCTGTGGTATGAACGGGGTCTCATATTTCTTGAAATATTTTACTATCAATAGTGTAATTTGGTTTGTAATTGTATAGCTTCTGTTTGTTATTAAATATCTTTTGATTTGATTGTAAATCGGAACCAGCTGGTTATTTGATACGACTCTGTTGACGAAAAGTACAGTAGAGAGCGTGAGCTGCGGCCTTCCATAGCGAGAGAGGTAGAATCCCAACAAATGGAAACCACGAAGGGACTCTCTTGGCGGACCTCGAGACACGGACTGGACGAGGCATTGGCCGCCGATACCTTCGGGGCCCCACTGACAAAGGTAAAGCAGAACCGTTTTAATAAAATCTGTATAGTTATCATAGAAATACTTAGCGAAGGTATCGGAGGCCGGCGCTTCTGAAAGCCGGACACGAGGAGACGCCGCAGCAAGCTGGTAAAGTATATTTTTAAAGTAATTCAATGTAGCTACAAGACTGTATTGAATGCGGAAGCACATTTGCAGGCTGAATTACAAATAGTTGTTTGTGATATTTGATTGTTGTCCAGCAAGAGTGTGGCCTAGCCGCGTTAATAGCTTATTGTGGTGGGACGAGGTTACGGCTAAAGCCGGGTTAATGTATACTCTGTGAGCTGAACTAAGGTTGCGGCAAAGCCGTCATAAATGTATTAATTCTGCAGTTCTAGCCAAAGGTACGTCTTGGACGATATAGGAGCACTGAGTGAGTCAAGCCATACAATGAATTGCGGGTAGATTACGTTTAGTGGGTGACGATCGCTAAATAGTCCTACGATGGCGTCTTGTGTTTGACGAAACAGTGGCTCGGATGTACGGGTGGGAATAAATTAGTAACGGACGTAATCATAGCCAGACATAGCGAGTTACGCTGTTGGAAATCGTGCGTCCCGCTGTGAGAGGGGCCCGGCCTTGGGAGTCGTGCGTCCCGCTGTGAGAGGGACCCGGCCTTGGGAGTCGTGCATCCCTCAGTGAGAGGGACCCGGCCTTGGGAGTCGTGCATCCCTCAGTGAGAGGGACCCGGCCTTGGGAGTCGTGCATCCCTCAGTGAGAGGGACCCGGTTGGTGTTGAGAAGCGTGCGTTCCTCTGTTGACGAAAAGTACAGTAGAGAGCGTGAGCTGCGGCCTTCCATAGCGAGAGAGGTAGAATCCCAACACTTATCGATGCGCTCTTCAAAGCCAACGGACTTTTAGCTACCTGTTGAGAGTATTCTAAATATAGCGCACACTTAAAATGATGCTGATTACATTTAGCTGAGGTGGCTAGAATATGTTTTACTGTTGCCCCCCTCCACACAGTGCATTGCTTTACTCTCGTGCTATTAGTCTTGCCTGCTTCTGCAAACTGGGGGGCGTGCCAACTGCCATCTACTGTACGTAAAACACTGACTATGGATAATTCCCTCATACTCCTCTACAAAATAAGGGTTGTGTTAAGAGGCCGCACATACCATCGCCTCGTGTGCTTCTCACTTTTTCTCCTTATAAATTCTAGGCACAGGAGCTCTTTCTCATCATCCAACTGTTCCCCCCCCCCCCCCCCCCCCCCCAGCGGTGAAGTTGTTTTGGGCCAAACTTATATGGAACTATTGAATCCCACCTCTCTAATAAATCCGCCTGACAAAGGATTTGAGAACCGCAGGTCCATATCAAAAAGAAATGCGACATACTGTATCTGCCTGCCGCTCGCAAGAGGTGCCCGCAGCAGCAGCCTGCACAGAATGCATAGGCGCACGGCCGCAGAAGTATAAATAAGACATAAGGGGACATGGAAATATAATGTGACAAAATAAAACTGTCAAAGGAAAAAAAAGCTTTTATGAAACAAAAACTGCATTAAAGACTGCCTATGGATAGCTTATTTTTTCACAAATGATTGATTATATTGTGTATTTTACAAAACTCAATGAGATAATTTATTTCATATTTATTTATCCAATATTGGACACTTTTGGGGCTTTATGAGTAAATAGCAAGATTGGACATCAAGCAGTGGATAAAGTCTATTATCTAAATGGTTTAATTGATGTGAGAGTATGACTGGCTATATTCCACCAGTAACCCTTCAGTGTTTGGCAGGGGGAAAAAACATTGTCATCAGGGGACTTGACTCGAATCTTCCCTGAGGTTTGATCATCCTCCATATGAAGGACTGAGGGAGGGGGGACGACTGAGGGCTCTCAAGCAAAGGCACTCGTCTCTTTTTGCCAATACCAGCAGTCTGCATCTCCCTGCACCCAGAGACAGTATTAAGGTGGACACGCTCTTTTGTGTTTCAGACACCGTGATGGCTGCCAGACTTACACGGACCGATTGGCAAAGCGAGTGGAACCTTTTGATGTGTGTGGGTGGGATGCAGTGGGAGAACCAATAGGAGGTCCTTCTTACTTGAGAGGACACCCACAGACTCTGGTGGGAGATGCTCTGACTGAGCTGCCTACAAAAGCTGGGGGTGGAGAGAAGAAAAACATAAAAAGCAAAAGGAAAAAAATAAAATAAAGTAGATTATTTGACTCCAGAGGACAAACTGTGGGATACCAGGTGTTAAAGAATCTTCTCATATCCTGCTTAGCTTTCTCAAAATAACCCAATTTAGACGATAGTATACAGCACCAGGGAATCGGGCTCTCCCGGGGCCCTGCAGGCGAATTAGCGGGACACTTGTACCTGCATGGCAATGCTTACAGGGATGCTATTCAGCATTCAGAGCGCAGGGAAACACATTAGACAAGGTAACAATTTGTGACTTTGGTATGGACGCCAGCTTTCTTCACAGCGAGTAAAAGAGAGAGTGGAAAACATTTCTTAACAGCCCGTTTTTCTAATATATTTCCAAATTCTCCTTATTATGAATCGCTTCGGGGTAAGATATTGCAACATTGCAACTACAAATTATGCTTAGAATGTATTATTATTCAGTGCTGTGATGATTTGCAGCAATCATCACAGCACTGTAATGAATGTTTGTATAGGGAAGGATGGTACATTCCATTTTATTTTTGTTTCTTCTTGAAAACAGACAAAGGCGTAGAAAATATACACCAGAAATCTATAAAAATAAGAGAATGAAATTGAAAAAAAATGCATTATATACTTGCCGAAAATGCGCTCACGCTTCTCCCACTCGGCTGCGTGCAATGTTTGAGATGCAGGAATAAATTAGTCCTGCTTTAGTTTAGTTTAGTAGTTTACTTTTAGTTGACAAACGTTCCAGCGGACAGTGGTTTGGTTAAGGTTGCTGAGGAGACCGTGCCTTTTTATAGGAGAGAACACCACACTTTAATTAGCATGCTGCCATGTTGATTTTCTACCTGTGTCTGAAGCGGTCAGAAGAGAACTTGCACGTTAACTATGAACTACTGGAGCAAAGGGAGGGGGTGGCTGTTCTGTACCGTTATTAGTGGTCCTTAACCTTGAATTCCAGTAAATATATCAAATCAATTTATCATCCAGATCTTTGTTTATATCACCATATATGGAGCTCAGAAGAGTTAACACTGAAGCTGCTGTAAACAATCATGTAGTGCCTTGAGCACCTCTTCTACAAGCACAGGGGAACAAATTACTAGCTTCACCGTCTGTAGAGCTGCTTTCCTCAACAGAAACAAAACATGAACCTATATTTATGGTTGCAGGAAAGGTCCTGCCTGCTTTATGGGGACATTAATATTGCAGGTCTCTCTAAGCCCATATGTTTTTCTACAGGTGAGCAGGGAGGTGAAGAGGCACTGACCCACTTCAATAATGAGGTGCAATGAGATCCATCCGAAAGCCGGCGAGGGAAGAGGGTTTGACCATGCCTCGTGCGCAGTCTATATTTTATTCATATGGATATTAACACTGTGCTGAAGTGAAGATAGAGACAATGATTAATATCAATATCTTGACAAAGGAAGTGTCTCTAAAACGGTTGGCTAATTTGTGCTCTACAGAAACACTTTTATGGAAAAGACAAAAAGCCGGGTGATTAGTTAGGGCTCATTGGTCTCGGAGCTTGGAAACAAATGAGAAATGCTTTAAACACCCCGTCCCTTCTTAAGGCCCCAACCCCCAAAACACACACACACACACACACACACACACACACACACCACTTCGTCCCACTCAAAAAGTGCTACCCGCGTTTAGAGCTCCATTAGTCGAGCACAGGGGAGGTTTAGCTCTGGACCGCCCCAGATTTATGGCGACAGTGGCCCACGCGCCAGTGAACCCTCTTCAAGCTGGCCCTTTGTAAGGTTCCGCCATAGATACAGTTAATGGATGCACACAATGAGTCTCGATGGCCCCGCGATGATGGATCTGGGGCATTGTGTGGAAAGCTCTACAGACAAACCAGGTATTTCAGATGCCTGTCACCCAAACGTAGAGGTGGGAGGAGAGGGAGAGGAGCACACTCTGCAGAAACGTAGCCGGGAACATTTGGAGGAATATAATTGGTACACGGTGAAGTATTACTGAGCGGTGTTTAATTGTATGGAGGGAACAGAGTGGATGAGAATCTCGCCGAGGACCCAGAAGTGTCCGCTGAAAATGAGCTTCAATGCATATATTTATATTTATATTTATATATGTCAACAGCGCTATGCTTGATGTATATACACTAGGTATGGGACGATAAGAAAATTATTTTCCTGTCCAAAATATGCTTACAACTCTTGAAATGGCAATTAAACACATTGAAATCACTTCACCTTTAATTTAGTTAAAAAACAAACATAGTAAATGCATCACAGACAGCGCGTAAACAATCTTTAATAAGGTGATCATAAATCATGATGTCATAAGGATAAATACATTAAAATAGATAGCAGCATTGTGTAAGTTTTTACATGATAATTCCTTTCTTTACGACATCAGGATCTATTTTTCATTTCTCTACCATGATAGCAAGCTGGACAGCTTTTTCAAGTCACTCATGTGACAATAACTAAAATGATCCCGATAATGGAAACTCACCACGAATGACTTATTTGTGTTACGTGTTTTTTTCCCGACCCGCAATAAAATCCTATATTGACCCATCTCTAATACACGTACAAACACAAATGTGCACAAAATAGATGAGAATAAAGAACACAGGAACAAACGTGTTTAACATTGATGTCTTAGACACAGTTCTGTTGATGTAGAACCGAACTAATAAAACTTCATATTCAGAACAAAGTCGTCCTCGATATGAAGACATGATGTTATTTCTTGATTGTCTGTTATGTCAATACTTATGTCTTTTCATTGCTGATATTATTTTATGTTTTAATGCTCCAGTGAGTTTAAGTGTCGGTGTCTTTTTATAGCGTTGCAGCTAGAAGGTCAACTCAACTTGCCATGAATCAAATTTTCCTGAAGCCTGAACTCTCATCTGACTTTTTTATTTCTATTTCCTTTTTTTATTTTTTAGCATGAAAATGCCTTAAAAAAATAAATAAGAGCACAACATATCGACTTTTAACCCCCAAATGGCTGAATTCCTACCTAAAAGTCTAATCCATACTTTATTGGCCATGGAATTTTAAGGTGTTTTCATATATACAACTGATTTCTCATAGATTTGAACTATATTTTGAGTGTCTCAGCAGACCGCGATAGAGTCTGCTATGAGAAATATATCCATTTTGGTCCTACAAATATTTGGGAAGAAATATTGCCTTCCACAAAACCACAGTCGAACCCTAATTGATGTGGGTGAGAAATACCACCACCGAAACCAATTCTGTGGCTTGTGCAACAGTCGGAGGAGCCTCGAGCTGCTGTATTAAGAGGAAGACAGATGACATCATACTGTCGGATTAAAATAAGGAAGCATTATTTACAGTTTCGCAGCCTCCGACGCCATTTGGCTAACTGTAAGTCCCGCCCAGTTAATAATGAATCACACCATTATAGTTTTTTCTTTACTTGGCCTGTTCCCATCAGCTCCTCATCCCGAGGTGCAACCATTAGGCCTAATACCGGAGTCGTCTGCTGAACTTTGCCTCCACTCAGTGTCTAATGAGTGTGCATGGTGGGTGTGCTTGTCTCATGTCTTTCTCTCTAACGGGGGACGCGGCCTCTACTGACGATGCTTGCTGCGGTCGGGAAATTGTGGCGATTGCGCACAAGCAGGCAGATTGTTAACACGATACAAAAACGCATATTTGCTGCATTGTCGGTTTGATTGCGATGACCGGGTCTCAGCCTCTGACATCTGTCGTTTCCTGTTGTCACAGCTCAGATAGAATAATATGAGAAAGTGAGGAAATACAGGCAGGCTGTTTAATTTTGACACAGTTCGCGGCCGTCACGTCCCGGCTCGCCGTAAAGTTCATATCGATTGATATAGTCTGCTGGTTATGATTAATGGTATGTAACTGCACCCCCCCCAGTCCCGTCCAGTGAACTGCAGTGTCAGAGAAACTTTGTGTTGAGGCGGTCCGTTTCACTCCGGTGCCCTCCTCCCGCCCCTCTCCAATAAGGGCACACAGTGTTCTCCTCCACTCAGCAGCTTTGATCATGCTGAGATTGTTTGCTCTGGCCCGTCACTTTTAGTCTTTTTCTTTTTTCCTCCAAGCATTCTCAAAGCCAACAGTGTTGTCCCGAACTCTGGTGACATGTAGAAAAAAGGGGGGGGGGGGGGGGGAATTCAACAATGGACTGCATTTGCCAAAAAAGAGACGCAGAAATGCGTACTGAGAGCGTTGCTAATATTGTGCGATTAAAAAATAATTAAACTGCCAGTTAGACTGTGGCTAATCTTTACAAACATTTGGCAAGAGGGTTTTTGCGCTATGAATCTGTTTTGGCTTCGGATTCCGACGCCTGTCAAGGCCCTGAACACATGTTTTGTCTTTCAGCGTCCTCCCGAACATTATGTAAACATAGATACAACAGTAATAAAACAGTCTGGATATCATGATACCACCTCGGGGATCGTTATTTATCATTCGCTGTTTTTGATCGTTTAAAGCATGAGCTGTGAGACTTTCCAGAGACGCATGTATCTCACATTTTCTTATCTGTTCTATATTCATTGCATTTAGAGATGACAGGCTAAAGCAAACAAACGTTAAGCAACAATCAGGGTTTTTTTTCCAAATCATAACTGGACCCACATGCCTGTGCAATGATAAGTGTGTTTTTTTTAATCAGGTTAAGTAAACACCAGCAGCAATCAGCTCCTTCCTGGAGGCCTTGTCATCGTACAGGAACGCCACTGCTGCCAAGGACCTCTTTTAAACCGAGTTCACGGTCTCACTCCGTCTGAGACGAATACCAAAGCTCGGCGCAACAGACAGCGATAATGAAACGGCAGTGACGGAGAGAAAGGTCACACTGACTCTGCGGCAAATCTCCATCCTCTCCAGTCAAGCACACATAGTGACAGAAAAATGAGCTCCTCTCAAATACATTAACACCATAAATAAATTCTCCATTATGCATCCCATTCCAGTGCTCAGGTGACACTCTGAGCACGTGCGACAATATCTCTCCCTCGCGTCCCACTGGGCGATCTCTCCATTAGCCGTGTGAGCTGGAGTCTGATGAGTCTCTCACAGGTGACAGTGACGAGGAGGTCCCTCATTACACTTCATATACAACTGATATGAGCACAGCTGTGCGCTTCAAAGGAATTCCTGCATGTCCTTTTTGCTGCTTTCAGCCACTTTATCAACCAGACACAGTGACACCAGGTGGCCAATGAATTACAAGCTGAGGCGGATCCTATAAAAGTAACTAGAGAGGAGAAATTGTTCCATTTAACAAAGAAAATATTCTCTTCTTATCTTAAGGGCCAAAGGAACCCGCCTGCCAGAACCCAAAAAAACAAAATGTAATTAACCCTTCGCTGAGCCCCGCCCCTCTGCTGCTACTCTGTCAAGCTGTCCGAGCTGCCATGGAGCCCACACTGTTACTAACTACACTGAATAAATATAATTTATTTAAGGAAAGAATATATCTACAATATGCGGTTAAGGCTTTCAACCTGATTCAGCAGAAAAACTGGTTAAAAAGATAAATATAGAAGCTAAAGCTGTCATGTGTTTACACTCAATATACCTTCAGTAGCAGGCTTAGCATAGAAGTGCTAACGCTAGTTAATGCTGTGCTAACGTACTCTGCTTCTATGGAGTCTAAAGAGCAGAGTCGGATAGTTGTCGGACCCCCGTCGGAGCTGGCATGTGTCACATTATGATTGGCCAGGCTGCGTTGGAGGGGCGGGACTTAGCGAAGGGTCAGTTTGTAATGTAACAACAATGAAACACCTGAAGCTTGAATATAGATTCACAAGCTTCTCAACCCAAAGTGGTTTTGATATGTTGCCATTATAACTGTAAGAAAAGCAACGTATATGTTTTCCTTTCTAAGTCAAGCTGCAGTTTAGCCTGACATTACAACTAGAGGGCATGTAAAATAAATGGCCGTTCATATTTAAAAACAGGAAATCAATAATTGTATGTCTGTAACAGGATTGTTCTGGCACAAAGCATATGGTTGCATTGCCAGTCCTACTTTCACAGTTTGGTGGGTGCCAGAGCAGTCAAACTGATTTCCAACACACCATGTGTTCCAATTGTTCTCAATTTAGTCAAAAAGCAAGCAGAGAAAACGCGTGGACAGCACATTATCCTGTTCGTCTGTGTTTGCTCCACCCAGACTTGTTAAGCCAAGCTGCTCAAATTGCACAATGGGAAAAGGCGTCCTACACCAGGAGCCGTTTGGTACCGAGGTATTCTGACAATCCATCCGTCTCTGCTTCTCCATTTGGCTGCCGTGTTGTGCTGACCTGATGCTTCTCCCAGCTGCATGGACACCCAGCAGAGATACACAGTAATTCTCCCCCAGTTCACTGGAGCCACACAAACAGCTAATACTTAAAAGAACCCAATGGAGCTTCTGTCCTGCTCCGTCCTCCCGAGAAACTCACATGCCCAACTTAACTTCTGTCAAGGGCTAGGGTTTTTTTTTTTTTTCTTGGATTGATTTTTGTACCAGAGAGACTCGGCTTTCCCCGATATGATGTGTACTCCATTTTTAGCCGTGTATGTGGGACAGAGGGTGGTGTATGTGTTTGTGTATATGTTTTTCCATTTTTACAAGAGGTGTGGATTTTTTTCCACATCAAAACGTGCCACAGTAGCACTCTTAACAAATACTACAAAAAACATCAGAGCATTTCTACCATATTTGTTACACTCCAGACTATATATTTTGAAAAGGCCAAATGCATGTAGCGAGTGGAAATTGGCACGTGTTGCAGGCTGCGATAGGAAAACACACGAAAAATGAGGTGTAACTTTTCGTAGGATGTCATATGAACCACTATGAGGATACGTTGTACACTCACATACTGTAATGTGTTCATGTAGCTTACTGACAAAGTATGGCAATGAGAAATACTTTTAGATTATATTTAGTTAGATGTGAAGATCAATACCAATACCATCTCTGCTGTCTAGATCTACGCATAGTTTGTCATTTTAAACGTCAATATAGCCAATTTTACAGCACAACTCTTGTCATTAACCGGAACAAATGTTGACCCTGAAATAATGATTTGATTCAGGTGAATGGTCTGTCCCACTCCTTCCCAGATGTTGAACATGATGCCAACAGAAAAGATGCAGGAGAAGAGATTTAGCCATTTTTTTGCTGTTCAAGTGTTTCGTTGTGGACAGATGTCTCTCCCAAGACGGCATGGAACTGCTGATGTGGTTTAAAGCTCTGTAATTAACACATTATCTTGTTTTTAAATCTGTACAAAATGTTAAACCTGAAAACGATGTCGTGGTTTCCCAGGGGGGGTCCTTTGCTGGAAAGAATGTTGGCCGGCAGATGCTTCCAACCTCAGATTGTCAAAGTTACCTTTGAGCAGAGCTGTTTTCCCTGCTTCCAGTCTTTGTGCTAAGCTAAAGTAATGGGCTCCTGGCTGTAGTTTCACATTTACCGTACAGACATGAGAGTGGTATCGATCTGCTCATCTAACTCAGCGTGTGAGCCAAGTGTATTTCCCACAATGTCGTACGAATGTCTTTTAATGATGGATTTTCTCCCCTAAAAGGAAAACTAATTCATTAGACGTCTGATCGTGAGTCCCAGTGATGACGGGGCTAATATCAAGCAGACACTTTCAGCTTTCTGGGACTTTTGAGGTGCTTTTTTAAGAGATGTGAGAGGCTAGCACACTGCTGCGGTGTGATAATGTGGGAGGCTAAGACCAGAGGATCACTGGCTGAGCACCATGAGCTGCTATACTGTCTCTTTGGAAAATTGGTTGTGTGTGCACAGAATGAAATGTGCCAGAAAATGAATGCGTATAAATATAGGCAGGTCATATGAGAGTGTTGCTGTGCTGGGTTTTGGGGTGTGGGTAAGTGTCTATGTAGCGGTTAGTGTGTATGTGCTTTTCCCGCAGTAGTGTTTGCATAGTGATTCTCTGTCTCTCTCTCTCTGGCTGCTCAGCAGAGATCAGCGGAGTGTCACAGGGGAAATAAACAGCAGCAGCTCAGCAGGACGGGCCTAATTAAACACAGCGCCTTAGCACTGCGGCTAGCAGTCTACTGCATCTTGGACCGGTCTAGACCTGACTGGCCCCCGCCAAAAAGAGCCGCCGTTGCCATGATCACCGGCTGCCACCTCGAGTGAATGCCAGGGAGGGAGAGGAGGAGGAACCAGACGGCACTTACAGTAGCTCATCCCTGTTCCAGGCAGCCGGAAAGCAGACGGCTGGGCAGCACTCAGTCAACAACGGCAACTAGGTAGTCCTGAGGATGTGGACCGGAAAAAACGTTGCTTTTTCATCTGAGACTGGAGAAGAGTCATTTAAGGCGGGGAGATAACTTGAGCTGTGGAACCTGTGATGAAGTCTTTTGAGTTTAGGGAGTTTTGTTTGATTTTATGAATTTGGATGATCCTTAAACCGACAAACTCGTGTTGTCCATTCCCACGGTACTTTATTCGGTACTTTAAGTTCTGGTGGTGACACAAAATATTCCAGCCTGGATTGTGGAGAAATGTATATTAAAAAGCATGAGCTTTAATATAGTACTCAGTTTTAACGTCATATAGCTTCAATGAAGAGATGGAACAAGGTGACACGCGATACATGTGTGAAACTGTCAAGTACTCATTTTCAAGTTAAAGTCCAAGTTTCACAATTCAGCAAAAGTATGTGCAAAAAAGTATTTATTTCACAAAATGCCTATTTCAGAGTATGTTACATTAATAAATAATTATTACTGATGCCTTTATAAGTAAGCACTATTCAAATGTTGTATTAAAAATGCACGGGTAGCACAAAATGGAGCACCTGAGTAAATGTACCTCGATACTTTCCTCCGCTGCATAATAGCTTCGAAGTTAGGGAATTCATTTTTATATCTCCTATGACAAAAAGCTATTACATCCGACAAAAAAATGTGAGATACCGTAAGTCCCACTTGCAGTCTGTGTAATACGTCATGAAATTGGAAGAGATGTTTCACGGGCTACTTTCTCCCACCGGTCGATGAGCAGAGAAATGTACAGCAGAAATGAAATATCAGAGCTACCCTCCTGTGATTTACAATAGCAGTCTGCAGTGAGAGCTGTTCCTGACTCTGTGTGTGTGTGTGTGTGTGTGTGTGTGTGTGTGTGTGTGTGTGTGTGTGTGTGTGTGTGTGTAGGTGTGTTTTTTAAGGGTCTCACAGGAAATTACGACAAGCTTTTGTGAATGTTTGTGCGAAGGTGTAAATAGAGATGGCTCCGCTTCGTCCTAACGCCGTGTTTCTGCAGCAGAACTCAGGTTTCACTTCCTCCATGTATACCTTCCACTCCTTTACGGCCTGGTACATGATGGAGGGGTGACAGCAGAGATGTCGGCGAGGAAGAATAACAGGCGGCACTGGCGTTTGCATTAGAGTGAGACTCACAACACGCTCTGGCACAAACCTCGGTCATCTGATCTACTCGGCACCGCATTCGCCCGTTCTAACCTTGAGTGTTTCAGTTGACCTTTTGACTCTCGCGGTATCACTTAAAATAAGCGGCTCCATCTCTAGTGCTATTCTTAAACCACTCATACTGCCGAGGGAGAGAGGGCGGAAGCTCATTCCCGGTGTGATGTTTATCTGACATTTTCCATTGGTCCGTGACTCAGTGGGCCGTGATTGCTAGCAGAACGCATCGGGGCTAGCAGGGGCTCTCCCAGCGTTGGCTGCAAGGCTCCGCTTACTGGATGCTGCATTCCTGCATCCCCCCCGCTCACGCAGGGAGCCAGCAAACAACACAATATATTCCGCCAGGATGCATTGTGTGCGTGTGTGTGTGTTTTGTGTATCTGTGCTTTTGTTGTCCTGGCGAGCACGCTGCTAGTCTTGCAGCGTTATAAATCCTGGGCCAAATAGATTTCATTTTTCTAAATTAATAATTCACACCCATCAAATGATTTTTTCCTCAATTAAAACCAAAGCCCTCCGTGAGTACTCAAGACAGGGATTAAGACACAGAAGAGATTATAGAAAGCAGTAAATAAGGAGGAGGCCATGCGGTGCATTGTGCACAGTACAGCGGTCTCCTGCCCTTGTGTGTCCAGAGACACTGACAAAAAGTGTGAGATTCCGCTGTGGAAACTTAAAAGTTTCAGAACGGTGATAATTAACGCAGAGATTTTAGCTTTCATTGCAACTCCTCTGATCCTCTCGCTGCTCGCCTGTGAAATGACGGGCAGTGAGACGCTGCACGGCTCCCCTGAGATGATTCTTAATCAAACAAAATGTATAAACATCTAATTTCCTTCTTTTTTTAAATTATTAATTTCAGCCACTGGCTTGTGCTTCAATGCCGGTATAATGATCATATCTCTGAGAATAGATTCTGGAGAATGATATGTTCACACCTATGTGTCATCCTCTAATGGGTAACGAGCTGAACTGCATTGTGTGAGATAAAAGCCTGGGCGATGTTAAACGCTACATGAAGATGTGCAGCCTGCATGTAGCGCGGAGGCGAACTTGAAGAAAGTCGCCTAAGTAGCAGCTATGTTGCGGTGTAATGGACAGGTGTCCTGGAACAGCAGGCGCTGATGGCACTTCTCCATATTCATAGTTCAAATTCATTCATATTTCACAGTGGCAGAGTGATTAGCATATACATATCGTGTCACATCCACCAGCCTACGTATTTCAAGTTTCACACCGCACTGGTTACTTAAACAACTCTTTCACCAAAACCCCTCCCAAAAAAGTGAGATTTAATGATTCCAGATGTTTGCACACTAATGCGTTCAGCAACTGTATATGCTGTGTGGGTTTCAGAGCATCCTGATGGTCATATTGAGATATTTTAGAGCAGGGAGCATTGCGAAGGCAAAACAAAGCATTTTTTGGGAAGGGTATTTCCTTTTCCCTGATTCACAACAGCTTTGCAGCAGTTAAGGTCATCGCTGCTCCAAAACCGCGAGGCCTCTTTATAATCGGAGCCACGTGAGGGCCGGGGCCAGAGTCTGGTCACACAAATCAGCGGTGGTAACAACCCAAAGCATTAGCCCCGACACCTTTTCCATCACTTTGTTTGTCTGCTTTCAGGAGAACGTTCACAGATCATTTTTCACCGCAATGAACAAAGGACCCCCCCCCCTTCGTTTCCCTGGCTCGCTCTCTGTGGACACAGAATTACCAGACCACATCCGCACAGGGCCGCCCGCATGTTCTCTGCGATCGCATGCCGCCCGTGACCAACAGACAATTCAAATGATACATTATGTAACCTCTCTCTACGGCGTAGATGACACCCGATGGAATAATCAAGTACAGTGAAAGCTAAACATTGAATATAGGAGCCTCTTAACAATCCGGATTCAAGGATGAAAGCGCATATATATCACAATATGCAGACATTTCGAACAACATCTTTTCCAATACCTGAATAACAAACATATCGTACTTATCTAGTTTTTCTTTGTCTGTAATGGAGTCCAATTAATTTTGTATTTTAAAATAATCCCATTTAGAATGAATGTCCTATTCATGTGCACATGATAAACAACACAGTTAGAATCACAGACTCACAGATCCACAATACCTGAAATTATGCACCAATAATAGAACCACTAATACTACCACTTCATACGTCTAAATCTGTATTTAAGTCGAGCAATTTTCCAGCACTTTGGTTTGGCGTCACTTCCAGCACTGACGCGCTAACGACTGCTCATCCCACCCAGTAACATAACAACATCTCCCCTTATTCCAGTATTATCTCTTGACTGAGAATTCATCATCGTCATTTTTCTAACATTGAGCTGCATAAGAAGAAGAAGAAGAAGAAGAAGAAGAGCTTAAACTGTCAAGCTTCATGACATGTATGCCTTTAATGTCTAGCTAGCAGAAGCAAGCATGTGCACATGAACCGGGAAAAAAAGAATGTGTACATTTAGTTTTTAATTATGGATGAGTGAGAACATGGAAGCGGCGCATATTTTGCAACAGAAATGTTGATCAGAGTTCATTTGAAAGATATTCAGCCTTTCATCAGATGTGCATTATATATCCATATACACATGATATATTCATATACTGTACATCCATGTTGTTATTGTGGGGATGAAGCCTGTAATTACCCCTCAAAATGTCTAACTACTGATTCTTTTCCTGTTTGTTACTTTCAATGTCGAATTCGGGAAGAAGCAACTTGGCTTTCATCGTCGTCAACAGCTAAACCTTCACCGCTACTTTTCGTTTGCGGTGAATTGCCTTTCATGTATTCATCGGTTTGCAAAAGAGTCATGCACAGCATGGCCAAAAATAAGTATCTATTGATAAATAAATAAAATAAGATTACTGTGACTAACACTAGTCGCTAATATTCAACTTATAAACAATACATTTTGATGAAATGGAGCAACATTCAAAGGTGTGAATACAAAAATGTATTATATTATATAAAAATATAAAAACTGTATTATTAGGGCCTAAGCAACCGACAACGCCGGGCCGCAAAGGCCCTATTGAAATTCTAATACACATAGTACATCGGGCGCATATTTGGGAGACTTACCATACTCGAAAACTCACCAAATTTTGCACACTTGTCAGTCCTGGTGAATATAGCCATCTGATATAGGTTGCATATTTGTGTGTAAATAAATGGCTCTCTAGCACCCCCTAGAATTTCGACCAGCAACGCCCCTCGGCCAGTATGTCCGATTTACTTGAAATTCAACACACATGTCCACCTCCTCTAGATCTACAAAAAAGCCTCTCAGATCCTTAAACTCCGCCTACTTAGATTTTCCACAATTTTGAATTTTGGGAAAAACACATTTTTGCAAACTTCTCCTACACACTGATTTCGATTGATACCAAATTTGCTCTGAATCATTAATGGATCTACATCATCAAAAGTTATAAAAAGCTGTTTGATATCTCTTTGTGTTTACAAGATATGGACCAATACACTTCTTAGGGGTGTGGCTTAAATATCAAAATACACAACTTCTCAACCATTTGTCCTAAAATCACCAAATTTGCAGGTTATGTGCACATCGCATCCTGTAACATACCCTGACATTTTTATTTCATTCAACCACTAGGGGGCACTACAGTAAACCCGCCATGTGTGCTTTTTTGTCACTTTTCGCAGTTTTCAGCCTTTGTACTTTAACAAACTCCTCCTACAGAATTCATGGGATCAACCTCAAATTTGGTCAGGATGTTCTTCAGGCCTTTGTGATGAAAAGTTATCAAATTGGTGAGTTTTCATGGAAGAACCTTGACGTGGCGGCCATTTTGCCTCATTCGGCATGAACAATAAAGTTGTTATAACTCCAAGGTACATTATTCAATCTGCAAAAATTACATATTCATGATGCTAATTCAAGAATGAGCATACATCAATGCCAAAATGTTCAATAACTCATAGCGCCACCTACTGGCAAAAAGAAATGTCACATTTTACACTTTTAATACTTTTATTTACTCCTCCAGTTGACCAGATCAGTCTCAAATTTAGTAAGGAAAGCCTTATGACATTGATTTTGTGAACAAATATAAACAATGAAACTTTGCTTAAAAGTTTTGTAAATCTGTAGAAACATAAAAACGTTCCACTCAATTATTACTTTTATCATTCAGACCTTTCATATTTTCAGATACATTTCATGTTTTACATGATTTTTTTCTCATTCAAAAGAATGGTGGAAATGGTCCAAATCCAAACATTTGCAAACTTTTGAATGCATTATCCACTCATGCATACTTTGACCGACAAACTTGATTCAAACTTCAAAATGTTCCACATGTTTCATACATTATCTAACTTTCAAATCCCATTTAATCATTTCAAAATATTTAAGCTTCTCCGAAGTTCAGTCAAAATTCTCAAAACTCACATTTTTACATTATCATGTATTCACAATGTACTCATGGTGGCCATTCAGACTGCTGTACAGCTATGAAATGGTCCAAACGTTTCACTTGTGTACCAGAGTAAGTGGGTACAGCAACTGCCCTCAACTTTGACTGAAACCAAATCAAATGTGGTATTGTGTTGTGTCAACCCCTTCAAAATAAAAGTATATTATAGTAACTGTATGTTAGGAGGCTAGTTTTTCAAAATAAAAGCATGCAACTCTCACTGTATGCTAAACGGAAACTAGGGATGGACCTTGTTTGTTTTAAATGAACGCCCCAGAAGGCAACGATCGTAAAAGGGAACTGAGGATAAGGCTGTTTTATTCACAATAAAAGCTTCATAGAGTAACTGTATCTTAAGAGAAAGCTCAGGATAAGACTAATTTTTAAAGGCCCCTTAACTCTTACTGTATGTCAACTGGAAGCTTGGGATTAAGGCTTTTTTTATTTTAATAACAGCCCCTTACAGTAACTGTATCTCAACAGGAAACCAAAATAAAAGTGCTCATAGTTCAACTCATGTCAGGGCTTAGACCTCAGCGGATGTTTTATCCTTCCAACAGAGACAACTAAAGGAAATCTTAACTCTGTCTCAGCACACCTAAGCTCATTTAAGTCCTTGCTCTAAAACTCCCATTTGAACATCTTTCATTGCTTACTCTATATTTTACATCCTTCACTTCCCACTTTTCCAACTATTCATACTGCTTCTGCTGCTATTTTCATGCATTTTTACGTTTTATCTGCTGATTCATAATCCATTCAAAGCATAAAATGTTCCAAATCTTTCCCACCTCATTCATAGTCCTTCGACTGCTTCTTAAATTAAAGCCAGCAATACAGTTAGAAGTCAGCTTTTCAATAAACCTTGAAATATTCATCATTCACAAAAAATCTTTCACATAAAATTGGTATTATTCAACTTTTAAAGCCAGCAATGCAGGGTAGCGTCAGCTTTTCAACATTTCTTCAGAAATTGCCGACTCTGAACATTGTAAATTGCCTAAAGAATCAACAAAGTCAAGTGTCCTATGACAGCTGTTTCATATCAAAAGACCCGAGTCTGTGCCCTCCCATGTTGCCTAATGGTGTTTGCAGTGTTCTCACATTTTTAGATTCAGTTTTATTGATTTATTTATTTTGGAACCCATTATGACAGAAATGATCTGATGCGATCAAAAAAGCACAGAGGAAGCCTGGGCTCCGGCAGTATTAATCATTGTGGCGAGGGAGGTTTTTTGGATTGCCTTTGTCCGCGGCTCTGTGTGTAATCAAAGAGTCGGGCATTGCTGCTCACAGCCTGAGACACAACATTTAATGAGGATGTTGTGTCCTGGCTCCCTCAGTCTCACTAAAGCTCTCTTGAATGTCAGCCACTGGACACATAATTGGGCTGATTACAGCAGTTTATTTCCCAGTTTTTGCAGACCTTTGATAAGAAGACCTCTCATTGATAGATGTCCAGACACCTGGACATTCCTCACATTGAGCTTTTTGTGGTGCAAGTGCTGGCATTTCAAAAATAATTGTAGGCTTTGTGCCAATACAATAAATAAATCCAAAATATCAAACCTATTGTGGATAAATTGACCATTTAAAAACTCAACAGTTTCCTGGTAATGGTATGTCAAAGGTGGACAGCATAACGATAACTAACAACATGCAAGGCATGGTTGGGACTCATGGGAAATAAATATGCCTATAGCCACAGCAAATTGGCCTTTTTCCCAAAATTGAAACAATTCCTTTTCTGTTTTTTCTTTTTTTTAATTAGTTGAGAAGCCTGCAAGCCAGTTCAGACAGACAACTCAAATTGCACTACCATGGCCCCATGTATCTTACTCTACTGGCTGGAATATACATCCAAAGCACCCACAGTGTGGTCTATAAAAGCGTGGTCTGTAAAAGCTTTCAGGTTATCGGGTGGCCCTGCTCCTTAGCCATGTCTGCTCGGCTCCCGTCACGTCTCACATTACTTTTCATAAGAAAGCTCACCTGCTAAGAGTCCAATCATGTCGCTTCAGGGTGGCTTTGTGGAGGAAATAATTGTGCTTTGTGGAGTTATAATTGTGTCTGCACCTCACTTGCCATTGCTGCAGCTCGGAGTTCCTCAACTCCATTTGTTGTTTCTTTATATTTGCTCTCGGCCTTCGAAGACGCACTTCAGGAAGAGAGAAGACCGTCTTCCTCTGTGGTGTGGCAATTTGAGATAAATGCGTCTACCGGATGGTTCTCTGTGGAGATACCAGGGAACATGACTTCACCTCACCAAGCAGGCTTCAAAGCTTCCCCTGCTTGTACTAAGACGCATGTGTCATTATCATGGCTTTGTTTGTGACATGTGTGTGTGTGTGTGTGCTTCTTTAATAACAGTAACCTACAAGGCTACCATGTACTGGATCTGCTCCTGGGCGATGTGTTGGCTAATGTCTGCTTTAGCTGCTTGCTAATGCTAGCTGCTACAAAAGTCAACCCCAAGCTAATCCTCCTCTCTCTAACCTTATAATGCGACATAACAATAGAACAAACACACACACTTTTTATGTTTGAGAATACCTGCAGCCTAACACGCTGTTAAGAACAGATTGCCTGTCATCCTCACAAAAGATAGGGCAAATCTTCTCTGCTGGGAAACTCCACAGCATCCAGCCATCCATCCATTTTTCAATACTAGCTTATCATGTTCAGGGTCCCAATAGGGCTAGATCCTGTCCCAGCATGCATTGGCGTTGAAACAGAGAAGCGTATACCCTGGACAGGTTGCAAGTATATCACAAGGCTCTTAAAACTACAAAGGTGGAAGCACAAATTAAAAAGGGCAACCAAAGTACCCCGTGCGTTCAGTCAGGGGGATCCACTGATGTTAGGGTATGGTAAACATAGAGGTTTAAAGTTATTCTGTTCCATTTACCAGGTCACAGAGAAATGCACTCAGAATTCTTTTGACATGCTTTATTTAAAACTGAAATGTCTTTTCAAGGTTTTTTTGTTTTGCCTCTTGGCATTGGCAAATATGTCTGTAGATGCACTCCATGATAGGAGCTACTCTTCATTGTGTGCTGGCCTTGCCATGTTAGATTAGAACTCAAGATCTGGTTAATTCCCACAAGCTGTTGTTTGGGTTGAGTAGAGGGCAAAAGAGGTGGTTTGAGGAGTAACGCTGCACTGCTGAGAAATTGGCAAATTCTCAATTGAAGAAAATACAATCACGCATTGCTTTCCTTAAGGAACCCACAATAATGATAACGAAATGTGGTTTAAATAATGAAGCTACAGATTTGATGTGTACAATCAACACATTAGTGAAGTGTTAACTTGGCTTGTGCAGAATTTAGAAAAAAAGAATATCGTTGCTTTTTATATTTTTCAGTGTTAATAGAAATGCCATATATTCCTGAAGGTATGGTCAGGCAAACAATTATTTTGGCATTATGTGAAGTTATTATTATTATATGTTTCCCACATCGTTAAATGCAACATATGTTTAAAGAGTCCCAAAGGGTATGAAGCTGATGGATCTTACTAGTCGAGTATCATCCTGGATATTTGGCTAATGAGTATAATTATAATTGTAACAGCGTCGCTAATGTACAGTGTTAGTAAAGGTTCAATGTTCTATTAATTCTGACCTCTATCTCTCTCTCCTTTCTTATTCCCTCTCTCTCTACATCACCTCCTGTTGTCCTCTTGGTGTCTGTGCAGACTGTGTGCATATTATGCATGTTTGAGTAATGAACTCGTGCATACATATGTGTACTGTAGGTGGTTGGTGGGTGGATGTGTAATTATTCCCAAGTTGTAACCCTGGTGACCCGTCTTACTATTACGGCCCTTAAGGAGAGTTATTGTGACCACATGGCAGCGCAATGATTGGTGTGGAATGCAAATGCGGAGAAATGGAATAGAATAGCATCTCAAGTTTGTTATTATAAGGAGTAAGAAAATGTTTCACACAGATGCAAAAGGAGGCAGGTTGTAGAAACTAATTATCACCAGTGAAATCATGGGAATCAACACCATGCATTTCAAGGCAATATAAATCATTACTGAGAAAACATTATAGACCATTTAAGGCGATTAAACTGCATCAAATGGCTTCCTGAAATGTCAAGGGCTACTCACTTTGATGTAGTAATAATAAAAACTCAGTATTCACTTGGCGTGTGCTGGCATGTCCCACCCGCTGAGCTCCGTTAATTCACAAGAGAAATTCAAATGTGTTTATTAATTTCTACAAATGAACTGTCTGTCATCAAATTTTACCCTAAAAACGGGAAAAATATCAATATGTTACTGTGGTTAAATAAATGTTATTTCTGGTGCGGTTTGATTGCTGCTAGACCTCAACCAACAAATATGGATTGAAGCAGAATATTTTGTGAGATAAAAACAAAGAAAACAACATGATTTGTGACTTTTGGACTGAGGAGCGCTGCGTCGCTTGCTGTGTGTGTGAGAGAGAGACAGAGAGAGGAGAGGAGAAGGTGGACTATTGCAAGCAATGCTTCTCTAAGTCATTAATAATAATAATAATAATGATGTGAACAACAACATAATGAATGGGGCTTCGGAATGGTAAAGCCTTAGTGATGGATATGATTTTGATTGTGATAATTAAGGTAAGTAATGGCCTAATGTTTAACAGAACACAGTGCTGTTATATTGTCGCACCAAGCACAGACACACACTTTCAAAATAGAACTGCTGTTTGAATAGAGACATTGCTATTAAATAGATTTTTTTAATGTTTAGATCATTTGAATAAAATATTGAGCCACGCCCCCTCCCCCTGGCAATTACCACAATTGGACGATATGAAAATAGAAACGATCTTCCGATATCGTTTCCCGACTGACGGTTTTGTCGTGGAAGTGTAGTGCCCACCCTCCGGTTCCCACTCAGGTCAACTCTGTTAGCTCTGTCAGCACTGTTGCTTTTGATTGCACTGTTAGCTGCGAGCCACCGGCTCAGCCATCGCCATATTGAGAGCCGTGTAGAGGCAATAGATATGCTTCAAAACCTTTAAAGGAGCTAAGCTACTCATGATGATGGCATGTCAGAACTTCCTGTATTTTGTTCAAAAGCATCCAAATCCATCAGGCTGGAAACACACCAGAACATGGTTCAGCTCGATCCGGACCGAGACCAGCTCTATAGGTTTTTGTAACTTTTAGTCGTAAACAGTTAATTCACATTTAAGCATGTAGAAAGCCGAAGATGTTTTTTCCTCAAGGGTTCATGGACCGACCATGGCTGAAATATGAGTTTGTGAGTATGAGTCACTTGACAGGCGTGAAGATGCCCATGTTGCTCTGTGTCTGTTGGATGTGTACGTAGCCAATTTTCTACTGATACTTTAGCCCCGAGCACTTAATAACCTGATGGTATATCAGGACTGTGTTGTTGTGAATTTGTTTTGGAGTCTGTCCTCTCTCTAGTGGTAAACACTTAATGCAGGTTTTAGAGACGTTCATTAGCGTATGACAGCACATGACAGACTTTCCTGAGGGACATCTTGTTTGTACTCTTAAATTTCATGTTTAATTCATCATTAGACCAGAGGCACTTTGCAATAGCAACACTGTCAACAGAATACAGTAACTATAAACAGACAAATTGGAAGCAAAATTGATCCTGTTACGTTCCTGAGCGTGCTGCAGAAAAAAAACACATAAAAAGAGAATAATAGAAATGCACAAAATGTTGACTTTTATAAAGTGCACAAAAACTTCATGTGTCAGACCACTTGTGATTTATGAAGCCTTCACTGTATCAGACCAGTATAGTTCATGACAACTGGCAAAGTCATTCATCATGTGATGTGTTTCTTGTACTTCCCATGAGGCTGATCTACTGTCATTGATCATTTTCATGTCAACAGCAACGGAACCGAGACACAGCCTGGAGAGATTAAACCTTAAATAAAGATGATGGGGACATTTCCCAACATGGCTTTAGTGGGACTGACTCCACAGGCCCTCTGAAACCGACTCACCTTACCTGTGAGCTTATTACATGAGTGGTCCCTCTTAGTCAGTGGAGATAATCCCTTCTTGGATTAACCTGGATGTTCACTGATGTAGTAAATATGAAAAGGCATCAGTTTGTGCTCCCATCTTAATTAAAGATGGGGGCTCTGATTTCAGGCAGATTAGATGGAGGTGACTCTTTGGAACCCACCACCATTTGTCGTGACCTTATCCTCGGGTAGCTTAGGTAAGACATTGAGAAAACAATATTTAACATGAAAATAAATGTGTAATAATTACAACAATACTTGTTGCTGTTAGATGTGTTTATCTCTCTGTGTGTGGACAAGAGGAACAATGTCACACTTTACAAACCGCACCACAGGGCCATCTGTCCAAACCACATATTCATTTATATAGCAGCTCATGCAACAGACTACAAATATAACGGCCTTCCTCAGCATAACCTCACTAGAATCAAGCGACTCATTCCATTAACATCAACAGCACTAAATAAAAAGGCTACGGACACAACAATATGCATTTATACATTGACTAAATATCATCTTACCGCAAGCAGTAACAGTGTTGGGCAGTAACAAGTACGGGCTTACTTTTCTCGACAAGGAGTAGAGTAAGCTAGCCTGACATCGCCAGATCAAAATTGCAAATGTGAGTCAGTCTGGAACCTCTCAGTTAATTTTTGGACCAGACTGCCTCTGGATGATGATGTAGCACCCACATGTCTGTGAACGAGTGGTGCAGTTTCTGACATCAGAATTTGACGATAACAGCTGATGGTTATTTGCAGTTGATTGTTCTTCTTTTAGCAAAAATATGCCGTTCACTTAGTTCAAAACTGATGCAATAGCGGAGGAGAAGAGGAGAACCGGTGCAAATTGCAAATAATAATAATAATATCCCTTTGTCCTAACGTCAGTTAAGTACAGCAGCTAGGTGGCTGTTAGGCTAAAAAGCTGCTAAACGACCGAGTTGAGTGGGTGTAACCTCGACACAGCTACTTCAGACCCCCCCCCCCCACCCCACCCCGATCACTACTGTGTAGACTCTCACTCCAAATTGCATCATCAGCACAAGAGGAAAGCGCCCGTATCCGGGATATTTCGGTGGGAGGAAGTGGAGACGCGTTGTCCATCTTAATATACAGTCCATGTCAACATCAGAAGAGCCTCATCAAGACGACAACATATACAGCACTATGAACACCACAGCAGGCTACAGCCCACAAAAAAACACACTTTTGCACATGGTGGAGTACACGCGTAATGCTCTCTTGCTGCAAGATGTTTTCTTATGGAGAGTTGCTTGAAATCCAGTGTTCATACACAGGCCTGGCTCTGTCAATGAGAAACAAAGTGGCACAAACAGACCCATACTTTTCCAGCCAATCAGCAACAGTTCATGCTCGCAGACAGGACAGTAAAGAATTAAGAGAATTAACATTTTTCTCCAGAATCTGTGACTCCACCTTTATAGACTGTGAAATGTCTTTCCCTGTTCATTTTTGTGTCTCCAAAAAAAAGAATTCAATACTTTTCAAGTACTTCTTTTTCAATCGACATGCTACAAATTCCACAATTTATTTCATCGTGAGCGTGTTTGATTTGCAACGTTTATAAAATACAGTGGAATGTTTGTCAGATTACGCATTTAAGATGAATTGAGTTTAAGTAAACCTTGCAACCTTTTTCTTTTCCTATGCCGAGGTATAATAATGCTGAATCTAATCATCATGAGCTATAAGTAAGTCATCCTTACAGCCATTGTTTTAAATTCTATTTCGTGCTGTTCACAAACTACTATTATGTGCGCACCCCCTCAACAAACCAGGCCGTCGTGGAGCCTGACAGTGATTGAACGGAACGTTTGGCGAAGTGAAACTGTCGCCGCCGACTGTTGCAGAGCGCCTCACCGCCCTGTTAAAGTTCAAAGAAATATCAATAAGTCGTGGAAACATGGTAATCAAGTTTCACACTGTACACAGTGCAGACGGCAGCCATGAGTAAAGCCTGCAGCGCTCAACGGCAATAGTGTTTTAATCACTCTGTCACAAACTTGAGGCGGGCTTTAAGAGCACACTGAGATGTGATGACTGATGGACCGAGGCTCAACACAACCGGTGTTAGTCTGCAGGACGGCAACAACGCCGCGATGGAAACGGCTGATTAGTGGCATCTGGGGGGATGATTAATTGATGCAAACACATTTTCGATTTAACGGCTCTTTGATCAATTATTAATGAACAGAACCCCCTCTCCTTCCCAACGCCCCCCCACCCCCACCCCCCTTTTCTTTTATTATGTACAACTTCAATGAACAGGCGCTCTGCGTTGACCTATCACTGCCCTCCCCCAGCAATTCTGAAACACTGGAACTCTGCGAGCAAGTATGTCTAAATGAGCACTTTCACATGTGTGAGTATCATTAGTAGGACTTAACAATGAATGAGAATTACTGTAAATTAAGATTTTAGAACATATACATGCTAAGGAAGAGGGAGAGCCGTTGAATGCTGTTAAATCTGGACCCAGTGATCCTTCTGTGGAGTTGACGTTTTCTCCTCCAAATAAATGAGATGTAACAAACACTTGATTCCTCATTCCGGGACAGGTATTGTTCACACTCTCATGGAAGCTGTAAATTGGTGCACAGATTTCTCTGAGGACCTTCAGGTGAGAGAGTGCTCATGAATGTGCTGCCGCTAAGTTGGAAATTGTTCCCCTCAAGGCATCACTGCCTTCATTCTTGTAATCTTGCAGACTGGTGGAGAGACAAAAAAACAACAACATCAAATGGGAAAAAAACCCACCTTCTGACGATTGCCCTGGGGCTTTACTGTTAAAATGCTTCCAGAAGCGTGAGGGTTTTATTGCTCCTTTCTGATCACCAGGGTAGTCCTGGGTAATATGCGACACTCGTGCTGAAATTGGGAGAAACCGGCATAATTTCATGACTACGTTTGAACTTCGTCCAACGTGGAGGTCAAACTGCATTAGAAAATGCAATATGTAAGAGGATTTAATCAATTCCGTTTAGGCAGCAGCCAGGATTATTACAGCTGAGATCAATTGTTTGTGCATCACAAATTAATTATGATGGAGTTCATAACAAAGGCCCCTGCAACACTAACACATCTCTTTTGGTTAGAGGTTTCTACAGTTTCACTCATGTGTTTCCCCAAGAATCATTCCGCTCAAGAGTTTTAGAAGTTCAAAAAGTGGTGCGTGGCCCGTTATACTTTTGAAACCCATTTCAGTAAAAGGGCAAATGATGCCTTCCATATCATTTTATTGCAGTCGTCGTTCCTTTTATTGGTATGTTTACTCCGAGGGAAGTAATCTCTACGCTCTCTCCCCCACCATAAATAATTAATTAAGGAGTCAGGGATAACAAGGGCATAAAGAAAAATATATGTAATGCCAGTGATCTGGGAGGGAAGCCAAAGGAGATGTCAGAGACAATTATGGGGAAAGGGGAGACTAATTCCTCCCATGTACTGCTCTGGCCCCACTTGTCCCTCTGGCTCTGTTCTCGCCTTGTCCAGCCAGTGTGGACAGCTGCATTAAGACACACAGATGGACTGATCGGGGTTGAAAGTGACCCTCTGCTCTCCACACTGGCGCAGAGCTGCAGAGCATCAGGCTAAGCCACTTTGACTCTCCCGGCTCTCTTAATTGCCCAGTGAACCTGGCTGCAGCACTGAGCTGCCTGACTTACTGGTCCCCCGAGAGTGTATTACAAGTGCTCCGTCCAACTAATCGCCTCCTTTGTCCCCCATCATCCCCACACAGTTTGTCCACAGATAGAGACAGGCCAGCCATGATGATACTAGCCCCGTCACCTCTTTCTCCTGCTCCCAAGTCCCCGATCGCCAGCCCCCCCCTTCATGTGACGCTGCTTCAGTGCAACTGACGAATGGAAATTGTATTTTCTCTTTTCTAAAGTAACACAAACATTCAGCATGGATTCCTTTCGCAAACAAACACCAAAATGAGCGCTGCACGCCAACGCGCACTGGGTAGTTTTTGTACACGTCCCCCCTTCTGTAAAAGCTACTGTCATCATTCAAGGACAAAGGGTAATTTGATTTTTAAAGACTGCTTTTGGTCGAAGTGCTCTTGTAAAATATAAAGAGCTTTCCCACTAAAAGTTGCAATGCAAATAATGTTTGTTTTTTTTGCACATTTACACAACCCTTGGAAAAGAGAGCACCGACTGCTCTGGGGCATCTGATAGAAAGTAGAGAACGTGACAAATTAGAACAAATGGTGGCACCTTTATGTGGCAAGAGCGCACACGTCTCATCATAAATATTTTTGATGTCGTGCCTTGATCCAAATCAAAATGGATGACGTTGGAAGCGCATGTTCACTGGTAAAATACCCTCCTTTATTTAAAGAAGACATCTATCATAAAATTGTCTGTGGCACTTCCCAAGTATTATGGTAATACTCACGGTATCAAATGTCCACGCTCCATCTGTGACAGTAAAAGCTGCAGCAAAAATACAAATAAATGTAAATGATTTTATGTGAGTCACTCAAGGCAAAGAAAAAAAAAAAAAAAGCCACACTGCAAGAGCTCAAATCCAAACAAGACTAGGGGCAACTTTATTGAAGTTATGCTAAAACTCTATATTAATATTTTACGGCACGTTAGGCTGACTTTGTGAACTGGCAGTCTGAGTTTTTACACCCACAAAAACGAAGGGATGAAAATGTATATCCACAGAATATAAACCACATTCTCTATAAAGTCAGTGCCTATTTTAATGTCAAGAGAGCTTTTTATGGAGCGACCTCCGCTTGTTGTTTTATGTCTTTATTCTACATTGTGGTTCATTAACACGCTAACATTAGCTGCTCCTGCTCTTGGTACCACTAAACTAAGCAGCCTAACATGGTTATGTTAGAATAAATAAACAGTCTGGTCTTAGAGTTTACGTAATCATACTTTTAATACTAACAAGGACTACCTCTTCACAGTGATAGCTGAAGAACATTGCTTTATTGAAAGTCTTCTATCAGCTGGTGAGGATGCTAACCGACATGTAGCTTTAGCCCCAAGTTTGTTTTTTAATCAAATTATCTATGAATCCATTACTTGCATACTTAAGACACCTTTTACAGGGTTCTTGTTTCAAAACGAGTCAGCTTGAAACGTTCAAAAGTCAGCTGAAGACCATGTTTTCAACCACTGTTTAATTAGTTAACCAGCAACAGCTGTTCAGATCGTTATTTCAGCTGCCGAAATCTATGGTGGCCAGCGGCTAGAAATGAGAAACCTTTTGTCCTCCTTCTGTTAGTCCAAATTGCACTTGGACTTTTGTTTGGTAAATGTCACCGTTATCACTGTAAGCTTGCAAGGATAGACAGATTAACATGCAGGAGGGGGGTGAACAGTCACTTATAGTTTTTTTTATTATGATGAATATTGTACAAGGCTGTAAAGTGACGTTGTTTAGAACTTAAATCACTGGGGCCATTGAGATTATTTAGTATAGCTCTCTTCCTGCCTCATCACTTTCTGTCCATTATTCATGAACAGCTTTTTAAAAACAACTCCCTCAAAAAAAAAGAAGCTTTTTTCATAAACAAGTGACTAAATATGAAGGCTGAATATTTAAATCTATGAATCATCTCCAATGTGTCATTTCAAAGGCGAAACCAGAGACTGCACTTACCGAAGTAAAAACAAGTTAACGCTGCCGTCTGACAGTTTGAGTGGACCCTTCCTGTATCGTCTCGGTGGGCTGCTTTTAGAGCTAGGGAGGGTTTGAGCGTGACGATTCGTTTGCTCCGCTGCGCTGCACACGGTGCTACTGCAGAACCAATATAGAATATAGAATTTCACATGATTTTCCTTGAAAATGGATTATGCCTTTAAGTTTGACCAAAACAGGTCTAGAGCAAAAGACTATATTTTGTCTATTGCAGTTGAAACCATCAGCTTCACTGGAATCAGATAATGTCCCCCTGCTAGCCAAAAATACACACAGAGGATGTGTATAGATGGAAAATGGATAAGATGCATGGATGGTTAGAAGATTACTAGCAGAGACGGTGTAGAGGTGGATATTACTCTCTGCAAATGAGCTCAGCTCCGGTTTCATTGAAGAACATCTGCCCTTTCGCATGAGCTATGAATCGGTATTTGGGACGTGACCTTTTACGAAACAATGAGGTATTTACCCAAAGGAAGGTGTTGCCATATTGTCAGTGGTGAAGCGGTGGAAATATCTCTGTGCAGCGTGAGATCGGCTGAAAGCATTACGAGGACGATAATGACCGTCTCAATGGCCCTTTAAGTGGTTAAATCGTATAATTATGATGCAAAGCCACCATCAAATCTCTCATCTGCCTGTGTTTGATCCTTTCTCCATACAATCAAGACCTTTAACCAATATCTCTTCTCTCTCTCTCTCTCTCAGATGGATGTCCACGTAATGACCCCCACCCAGACAAACACCCACCACGAATACCGCCATTTACTGCATGCAGAAATGTGCAGAAATTTTTGCTTTTTAATTGAACACGATGTCAGCGAAGGACAATGTTATTAAAGTGGAAATAGGAACGTAATTACTGGCAGCTTTTTACTGCACAATACATGGGTTGCCTCTTTTCATTGCGGTCTTTGTTGAGCTAAGAGCAGGGTTGATCATGTCTGCCAATGTAAAGTGCTCTTTGTGCTCTTTGAATGAGGCGGCGCTTAGTATTAACAGTGTTATTGAAGACTCTTTTTCCTGCACATCAGTAATACATGGTTGTGAGGGATTTGCCTCTCTCTCATCCCCGCGTGGCTTTCTGTCTGTCTCTTTGTATTTCTTTCTTTCGCCTTTCCCTCACTCCCTCCCCTCTCTTCCTCCTCCGTCTCCCGCTCCATCTTTCCCTTTCTGCCTCTTCTGGTCTCCCTCCCTCCCTCCACTGGCATCAAAGAAGTGCATAACCTGAAATGAATGCATGTGCTAATCACCATCTCCTAAGAATAAAATGATCTCCAACCACTTTGACAATTCACGTTGAAAGAGAGCTCTCGGTATTCATAAGCACCCGCGCCGAGCATTTACATGGATAACAGTGTCAAAGAATTAAGTGGGAGGTTCAGAGAAAACAGCTCTTGCAGGATACAAAACCTTTCAGAGTGAACCGGTGTCCCTCTATGTCTCTGTATGTCTATGTCATTAAAAAAGCACCGTTTAGATCAGGTTTTTGAGGTTTGTCTTACTTTCTTCCTCTTTCTCTTCTCCATGAATCGTTCCCAACAAAAACTGACATTAAATTGAAAAGCAGGAGTTATATAAATAAATAAATAAATAAATAAATAAATATATATATATATATATATATATATATATATATATATATATATATATATATATATATATATATAGAAAGCCTGTGTCGTCATTGACCAGAATACAACAACATAAGGAATGAAAGATGCAGAAAAAGACAACTTCAGGGAAAAAAACATCCACAGCAGATAACACAGGTTCTAAATCAGTAAGAAAAATACATGCACACCAACGTGATCTTTCCTTTGGAGTTGTCTTTCTGTCAACTTTATGAACGTAACATTCACTCTCCCTTTGGCTTCTGACAAAATGTGCATGCTCTGCAGCAGTTTAATGTTTCACTATGTTCCCCAGCTAGTTTACTTTACTTTATCTGCTGGTTGACGTTAGGGAGGAAGCAGTAGTCCGATTTTAGAGCTTTTTCACACAAAAAAAAACACTTTAAGAGCGATGACAGGGATCCAGAACATTAAAGTTGCTCCTGGAGCTGAGAGGAACCACAGAGTCAAATGGTAATTGAGCATTGGCTAAGCCCCGCCTCCCGTTGCTACTCCGTTAAGCTGTCAGAGCGACTGTGGAGCCCACACTGTTACTAACTGCACTCCCTGAGGAATTGTTATCTAATTTTTTGGGGAAAATTAAAAGGAGATTCCAGAGAGAAGCAGACTGAAGGGTCTACAATATGCGTTTCAATGATATATCCGGGATGTCAAACCCATTCAGCAGCAAAAACAGCTTAAAAAGATCAAGATGGATGCTAAAAACTCCAGATCTCAGTGTAAATTTCAGGAACATGATCTATTTTGCAATATAGAATTTGGTACCAGAGGAGCCCACATAGAAGTCAATATGATAATTTATCATCTTTCAATGGAATCATATCATGATGAAATCATATATCGAGATATCATGATATATAATTAAGTCGTCTTAATTGATAATAAGCACATACTAACTCAAATTGATCAGAAAATCGGAATTGAGTTATTCCTATCATTACTGTATTAGTGTGCATGCATGTAAACATAGTCAGTGTATAGCTGGAAATATGTTTCTCTATAATTTCAATTACAACAGTTATGTTCCTTTTGAGAAAATAAAGTACAATAGTACAATACTCAGTATCTAATTAACATAGGAGTATACAAAAATAAGCTTTACCATGTGGCTATTTCATGTAGACAATGTATGGTATTACCAGGAAACATGTTACATCATATTTATTTTATATATACTGTATATATCGTTATCATATGACATATATCAGGATAGAAGATTTTGGCAATATCGTCCAGCCCTACTATATAGCCTATAGGAGGACATCAACATTGCTTCTTATGTTTAAATGTCTGAGGAAAAAGCAGATGTACTGTATGCTTTCAAATACTCAAGTACTTTTAATACTTTTAACCTGAAGGACCCCCCAAAATATTGTCTGTTTCAGACGAGTATTCAGGAGCAATTGAAAACACGATGTCAATTCATGATACAACATTAAGCCATCATCTCTACACGGCTGAAGTGCTTTCATTAAGTCAAGGCGGGGATTTTTGTTGTCGATAATTTATTTTTATTTTTTTAAAAGACACACCAGCGTCAACAGAACTCAAGTAAATGCTGTTAGAGCAATCAAGAAACTCTTCAGAACTGAGTGGAATGCCTGAAGTAGTATTGGAGGAGAGAGGGAAAAAAAGCTTCTGTAAACATGCTGGCAGACGCAGAGTTAAAACTATGGCAGTAGGCAGGTGCATGAAAGCTGAGAGGCCAGGCAACCACACACATTAAAAAGCAATAACCATATGGTCAGCAGCACAAATGTCTTTGAGTACAACATTAACTAAGGTGAGTCCAAATGGCATTACTGTCAAAGATCTTTACCTTTAAATGATGATGATGTGGTCTTCAACGCAGCTGTTAGCCAAATAAAAAGGCATCATCTCAATCCATAGCAAACGTCTAGAAATACAAATGGTGAAAGTATGAGACTTCATCAATGTTTTCAGCCCTTTCAGACTCTTAGTTTAAGAGGTCCAGGACTCACAACAGAAGCATTCTGTCGTGGTTCAATAAGCTAAATGACTTAATAGAGAAGTTTAAAATGAGCAAGGAGAAGGGCTACCGTTTGAAATCCGTCCATCAACATGAACAAATAGCCGAGGCGGCAGAGGTGTGAGTAAGAATAACTTCAATCAATGGGGCAAATCCTCTCAGCCACGTTTCAATTATCAGAAATCCATAGTGAATCTGAAGGTAATGAAGTCTTGATGAAAGATCACAGATTTATTTGACACAGACTTCTGTTTGATAATCCCAAATTGACATTAGCGATTACTATTGACAAAAAAAAAGAAATAAGCCTTAATTAGGAGTATGATAATAGTTGTAAAACACTGAAACTTCAAGGAGAGAGACAACAGAGTTCCTGCTAATTAGTAGGGAGGTAATTTAAGCAGAAAAAAGAACAATGTCATACCCAACAAACGTGGTTAGATAGTTTATATATATATATATCAGCCATCATTTAAAGTTAATTTACCATTTACTTTTCAAACAGAACATGCTAAATCAAAATATCTACACAAACCATCCCTGATGCATAATTCACTTCTTGGCTTCACTGCATGTCAGTATGGTTCAAACTCGCCACGATTACACCCTCAGAAGCAGATGTTTCGCAATATTTGGACATATGTTGTGTTCTAGTCTCAAGACAAAACAACCAAGCATGGCAAAAATAAAATAAAATAAAAGGCCGATCAGTCTTTCTGGAAAAATACGGACATTCTTTTTAATGTCACCCCAACAGCAACATTTCTCAGTAACGCTAAATCTGGCCACGAAAAGAAAGGCCTCCTGAAAAATACAAACAGCAATTACATCCACCAGCTGTCATTTCTGATGACACAAGAAGAAACAATCGGGGAGAAGATACTCATGCAGAGCCAAACCAAAGCCCTCTTTCTGTTTAATAGAATAAACAGCAGAAACAAACCACTACACTGTCTATTCTCTTCCTTCTAGTACACTTTAAGGATCTTTGAGGTGGTTGTTTTATTTGTTTCACTGTAATCTGCTCTAATTTTATTTTACCTTAATCAAAACACAGTGTTGTGGAGGGTTAATCTCATTGCTATTGTGTATCGCTCTATTCATACGTTGATAGCTTTTCTTTTAGTGTTTTGTTCTCAATCTTTTCAGCCCCTTTCAGCCATTTGACTATTGTGTTTATTTAGTATTTTCACTCAACACCTTTACTTTTGTATAACTCTAATATATTCAGTAGGAATCCAGAAGGGGCTAAATTGAACATAACAGCTAAACGAACTGACAAAGAGCAGTTCTGCCACAGCAGTCTGGTGGGGAGCTTCATTTTGAGTCAATATTGTGCTACTGCTACTTTATGAATGAGATTATTCCGCGCAGACATCGTTCGGTGCTGTATTGAGGCCGTTTTCAAAGCTCTCCGTTGTGGTGCATTCAAGGACACTTCAATACTCCATAACAGCTTGTTGACAGATCGGAGAGCGTTGCACTGATCGGCTATACTGTCAGAACGTCCGACTGAAAATGGCTAAACAAGGGAGAACGCTGTGAAGAGGATGACATAAATGTATTGTTTTTCTTGTATTAAAAGATTTATAGACAGCTATCAAATGTCAGAGCATCCTTGAACGCATCAACATGTTTTTTTTTCAGGAACAGTTTCTGCTCCCTTATCACAAAACACTCTGTGCCCATCTAAAACCTCTGACACTTTATTCTCACACTAGAGAGAAATGAATAGAGACAAATGGATTCCTGGAAGAAAATCAATATCAAACTTTGGAAAAGAGTTGGCATGGAACATAATTCTTTAATTAATGAGATGATTATAAACATGTAACAGATCTTCTGTAAAAAAGCAGTGCTTTTATCTGTTATTTCTCTCGATGCCTCGAGCATGAAACATAATTCTGACACTTTTTTCTTTTAACCTAATCTAAGAAGTTTTTGGCGTATCTTCCAAAGTTCCACAGCATTAAAATGAATAATGAGGCTGCCGCAGCTCACGCAGTGTCAGGCTCCCGAGGCAGCGTGTCTGTTTATTTCCCAGAGTGCCGTTTGTAAAGGAAATTGGTTTATACTTATGAGCCATTGATCCACAGAGAACAGTACAGTTTGTCATTCAGCAGGTCTCTCGGACAGAGGATGGAGAGATACGGAAGAATCCGGGGAGAGATAGATCCAGATAAGTTACTTCCGCCGTCGCTATCAGTGCAGTCTGGGAGGACATACTGTTACAGAGGATATGAACGGCTGCTCAAGAGATTTGCCAGCAATGCTAAATGCATCGGTTGAGACGCTCAAAGGTCAGGATCTGAAGCATTTGGCAGAGATGGAGAATGACTTGGCTTTTTAAAATTGTTTTAGACACTTGTATTTGTTTAGATAGAAGGTTGAAGTAGACCTGTACTCCAGAAGTCCATTTGCATTAAGTAAATGTGTCTGATGAAGCTCACTATTTATACAGATGAAGGCTTCTAAAAGTCTTCTCTGCTCACTTGCTGAATTAACGGCTTTGTGAAAAGATACCAGAATATTGTTTTGATGTGAATGCCAATAAAGGCCATGTTGTGATGGAATCATGATGACATAGTGAGCTTTACAGGTGGACGAGAAGTTTATAGCGCTGCAGGGCAGGTTTGAGATGTTTCCGTGACCTTTTGATGCTTTTTCTTTCCAACTGCGGAAACCTAGAAGCTCACTACAGCTGATGTTCTTTACAAAGGCGGAATCAGCTGACTTTACAGCTGCCTTTTGAGCCTTTTCAAATCAATACCTGATGCTAAACAAGAAACCTGTGTTTCACATTAAAACAAAACGAAGGAATGCCATAGTTAACAAATGATAGTAATTATAAAAAAACATGACTCCTGACAGTTTTAATTCTTAAGAAAATGAGAAGGGATCAACTTTAGGAGCCTCACAGAGAGGACAGAGATTAAATGAATACGACCACTGCTGTGATTAAAACGCTGCGTGAGTGAGCGGCATATATTTCATCCACCTCCGCCCACGTTCTCCCCAAAAGGATAAAGATACCGCATGTCTGCAGATACATTTATTTTGTGCATCGACGCTGATGAATTAGCTGGATAAATGGCTCATATGCAAAGAGCCGGTGCGGCCCTTTTGAAGAGGGGAGATTGCAGAGCTCGCGGTGCTCGTCCTCCGCTATCTGCGCTGACAATATGTCATTACATACTCGAGCTTCACAAGAGCCGTTCACGCTAATGGACGCAATTACACAGAAATTATAACCTGAGTGAAAAACAAAACGAGCAGTCATGTGACTGAAATAGGTGCTTCACATACAATCAATACGCACGCCATCCGTGGAGGAGACGCACATATAAACCAGCGTGCTCTCTGAGAGGAAGGGAGAAGACTGACATTTCCATAATCTTACATGAACACTGGATTTGACCTTGTGTTACTTAACACCCAGCACAGCTCAACACTTGAAAGAACTCTTATCTCCGTTTTGATGAAGTTCAGAGGGGGGTAAGTGGATTCATCCCCGTTCCCCCGGTGGAAATCCGGAAGGTTAAAATCTACTCACTCCATTCTTAATGTATGATAGTGAATTTGATGTCACCGATAATAAAGCTGTGCTTTCTGAAGCGTCGCCGCGCTCCGCCCATGTTTAGGGTACCAGAATTTGCTTTTGGTACTACAGTCGAGGGCTTAAACGATTACTCAGAGATTTTCGTTTTAAATCTTCAATCTAAATTCTTCTGCTTTAAACCTTCGTTTCATTACGGAGAGGTTCTACAGCGCGTGAGTTGACACTATAGTGAACATTTAGAAAGGGTGGGAAAGGGGGCAAGAAGGCGAGGCAGCTTTATTTATAAAGCCCACTTTCATTACAGAGAAACTCAATTTGCTTTACATTTCAAAGACAAAGGAAAGAAAAGAGAGGCAAATAAATAAATACAATTCAAATAAACATCCAGCATATGCAACACAGTGGCATAACAATGAAGAGAAAGAAACATATTTAGACATAAACCCAATATCTACAGACACACATAGATACACATATACATGGTTACTCACACTACTAAGAACAGAAAGAAGAGACAGGAAGTAAAGAAGAAGAAAAAAACATCTGCCAAAGCTATGGTTAGGTTTGGTTAGACACATATGCTACAAAAAGAAGACAATGTTGTCTGTTAGTAGGAAACAGGATGCCAAAGTCCTACGATTTAATAAACCGTCCACTCATCTAAACCCCCCTGTATTACTGTTTATTGCAACTGTACATAAAATACTCTTTACGTAACATATTATTTGTTATGTACAGTGAAACCAATCATTTTCATTGAAAGTGACCTGGGTAGAATTTAATTACTTTTATATCAGTTTGCAAAAAAAACACAAGCCCCAAAAATCTATAAAAAATAACAGCAAAAATCTTCAACCTGAAAAATATGAATTTGCAAACCAGAATGCACAGACCTTAATCCACTGCCACACACATCCACTCCTTTTAGTCCTTTGAATATTTGATAAGATTACTGCTTTAGGTCATGAGAGATTTTTGGTATAATGAGCACAAAAGCCGTACATCCGTATAAGAGTTACCCATGCAGGGAGCTCATTATAATAAAGAGAAATGCTCTTAATACAGCGTAGATATATATCATGGCTAATTGGAGCTGAGGATACCTCTACTGTCAGCGGTTTGAACTGCTACCCTGGCATTTATAGAGAGAATAATCTCTGAACCTGATCCTGGACCTTTTTGGTTGGGTTGCGCAGAGCTTCATAATAAGTGGTCGGGTTTAAAAGCTGAGGGACCAGGGTACCAAGTGAACCCCCAACCCTGACTGATATAACACAGTTAAATTATTCATTTGAAGTAATAGTCTCGCTGATGAAATATTCATCATTCTGTAATGAGGGATGTATTGATTTAAATAGCAGCACTTTGTTGAAATCCCCGGCTTCATTCAGTGGGAAGAAGAAGAAAAAAAAGCGGAAAGAATGAAAGGTATTCACAGATAATCTTTTTGTATTTTGTCAGCACTGAGCACTCGTGCTGATTACAAATTAGGCACTCTTGTGTGGGAACTATTTGTAGGAACTCACCATACCATCATACAGTAGATTAGATATTTTCCCGATTATGAAAACATTGTTGCTCTTTATTGCATCATTTCACTTCCTTGCTGACGACTCAGTGACCACGTGTTACAGTGAGTCTGTGCTATATTTTACGATTAATTACCCTTCAGAATAATTCATCACTTCAGAGACGTACAGTATCGTTTTATAGGAACACGGGTCATGCATTTCGGTTAGAAAGAAATTAAGACTTTCATTTTGGAAAAATGACAGAACCATGCACATTGTACATTGCTACACCACCAGAAACACACATTTTGTGATATTTTGTAGTAGTTTTTAGTGCAGCCCATTGCTTGTGTTTCATTCACTTGAACTGTTTTTGTTATATATATATATATATATATATATATATATATAAATGTGACTTGAGTGCCATGTTGCTCTTTTCTGCATGCTTAACTACTGCTAAGTGTGTAGCTTCTCCTTACATTTGGAGAAATTGGAGAAAATGCATTGAGGGGACGCGGATGTGAGCCAGTCACCTAGATGGACAAACTGTCGCGAACCGCCTCATCCGTGTGCATAAATATTATTAAAGAAATATGAAAACAGAAGCAGCCAGTGAGTTTAAGGGCGACATGGTCGGCCTGTCTCACTGACAGCAGCTATCTTAACCCAGGTGAATGTAAAGGTTTCGCTTTATGTTGCATAACGGCGTCGTTAGGCCTGGCCGTCCGAGGCCACGGCTCCGAATGTGTTATGAACGGACTTTTCCGGCAAATCAACCGACATACTCTTTTACTGACCATCTGACTCATGTACCATCGAGCCATCGCTTATGTCAAACCCTGCTGGCGTGTTATTTCAAACTAGCATTTTTACACTTCAGTGTCGCTGTGTTTTCCATAATAAACAGCTCTCAATGAAACACACAACATGAAAAGCAGTTGTTTTTGTCCTGCTGTGCAGGAGAATCACCAGTCGACTGAAATCATGATAGCAGTTTCAATTCTTATGCAGTGAGGCTGTCATCGTAAGCCATCCTGTCAAGAAATTGCCGTTTGTGTGAAACATGGTATCGGACAGATTGTCAGACACTTTATGGCGGGGGGGGGGAGTGCCGTGGGATAATTGTGTTCACGGTAGAGGAAACATGGAATAGCATTGGAACGGCAGCCTCGTGCGCCAAACTTAAGAGGATGCAAGTTAAGGATGTAAAGAGGTGCCATTTGTCTTAGGTAAGCACCAGCCTACATCTTTTTCATGGCGCAGACTGCTGATTAAACATGACATATTGAGGGGGTTGAACAGGGCCTTTGAGAATTATGGCACAATCATAAACAAGTAAGAAAAGGTGTCCCTGCTGGCTAGAATGAATTAAAATGCAAGGCTGCTGCATTTCCTAATCCAGCTGAATCGTTAATGTGCAGATATTAATTAAGAATTATGAATTAAGTATTATTTATTAAGTATTATTAAAATTGGTATTCAATGAATTACACAGGGAAAATTATATATTAGGGGACCAAAAAACAGGGATCCTTCCTTCCAGCCCCAAACACACCCCAAATTATAGTTTAGAGCACTACTAATCATTTCATGAAATATCTATTTTACATTCAAATAATCAGGATTGCATCTCATTTAGCCCCAAAAAGTCAAATAGCAAAAAATGACTTTAATCCTCAGGGACCATTTCTAATTTTAGAACATAACCTTTTCGATCATTATGTATGAATACAACATGTTTACTAGTCAGGAACACTCCATGCCGGGCAGCAAATATTGATGCCGACGCACTTTGACATGCCAGTACGGTTGTAGTTGTTGGGATGCTCCCTGCTGCGTCGACATGGTAAGGCAAGCATAGAAAAACAATAACATAATAAATAATATGCAGGGGGCACGGCAAACATTCCCCACACGGGAATAAACTTAGAAATAAAAAGACAGCAGGGTTCATTCAAAGGCTAGGATGGAGGAGACTCCAGCCAATAGCAGCAGAGGAGTTGTTCGGACTTCCAAACAGGCCCACCTTTGACATTAGCAGAAACTTTGAACGTGGTTTTTTTCCTCCACGAGTTGTTAGCTCCATGTGGTAGCAGCTCCCTGGCTGAGAATGTCTTCCTGATGCTCGCAGGTAGTCTGGCTCCTTAATGTGCAAGACATTTCAGCCGAAGTCTGTGGGGGTGACTCAGGAATGGTTGCGGAGGCCGAAGAACAATCAGTTGATTGCTTGAGTGAAAGCAGTGAAGGGCCAAATGATGAAGCGTGCTCCAGCTGTAAACACCAGGAGAGAGACGGACCGGGGGAGTGAACCAGGAGAGGTTGGTATTTGGAGGTTAAGAGGGGTCGCAGCAGGACAAAGTGCTGAGGCAGGGTTTGTATCCGCACTTATGGCTCACCAAATTGGAATTCAGTTGTTTTTTTTTTTTTCTTCTCTTTTTCATTTGTTGTGCGAGAGGGTTTGTTACTTATGGATCAATGGGAAACGCATAATTATGTTTGGAAAGAAAGATTACATTGCTGAGATGAACCTTAAATTGCATACAAACAGTAGCATCGTGTGTGTATGACAGGAGTGAAATGTGATGTGAAAAATACCCAACAGATAGCGAAAATGATTCCCAACTGTTGTAATAGCTCCATATATAGATCTTTATTGAAGATCTATATATTCTGCGTTATTCACATGCACTCTGAGTTGACCGAACATAGCACACTGTGTTACTCTGCCTCAGAGTCAGTAACTGCATAACATCAGTATGAGTTTCTTTAATCAATTTTCTTGTCTTTTTTTCTTAGTTTTTTTAACAATTCAAAACAATTTGTCACTTTTTTTTTTTTTTTTTTAAATGGGCTTGAAAGGACAGCGTTGAGAGTTTGCTAGCACCTAACCCTCAGTAGGAGGGCAACCTTTACCACCAACTCAGCAGAATCTTTGTACCTCTCACATGGTCTAATAAGTCGTCCACTTCTGGTTTGAGTTGGGCTTGACGAGGACGCCAGCTCAATGTCAGCGCTCTCTGCTGCTGTGTCATCTTCCAGTTAGTCTGATTCAGTCTGAGTTCACCCGGGTGCCGTGTGGTGTTTTTCCTCAGGTGGCGTCCGTTACGTCTGCAGTGCTGACCAGAAGACATTCCTGTGTCACACCGGGGTTCATCTCTGCTGTCTCCATGTGAACAGTGCTACCTGGGTGCTTGGAAACTGCTTTGCTCCTCTCTCTTGTAGTACTGCTGTTGTATTTATTGCTGATTTTAAGAGAGCTGAGTGTACATCTTCCAGCACTGCAGGCTGGAGAACTGTGCTTAAAAATATCCAGTCCGTCTAGATAATTTAAGAAGTAGTCTACCATCAACAGAAAAAGGCCTAACCTTTTTATTTCAAAGATGTCTGCGCCCATTTTAAGCCAGAGGAAGCTCAGGGACATTTGTGTGAGATCGATAGCTCCCTCTGGTTTCTGGGCTAGAACCGCTGGCATGTTCCACTTGTCTCCAACCATTTGGTCTCCGTCCCTCGTCCTTCCTGGCCAGTGCTTTAGTCCGCTGCATCCCTTCTTGAGCTATGTGTAGCTTTTGCAGCGTGTCTGTTTGCATTGTGCTCGGCAAGGATTATCCCGTCTCCTGCGAACATCCCTCCCTCTATCACTGCCACTGTGAGCCTGATGGGCCAATATTGTGTCAGCCTCGTGTGTGCCGGTTCACTGTGTCGGGGGCGTGGGTGTCTCGCAACAAGCTGCAGTGTTTCGTCTCTCCTCGTCTCCCCCCCTTGAGCTGTTCTCTAGTGCCTCTGTGCTCAAGACATCTGTTGGCTCCAAAGCACAGACCACTTTTTCGCCTGTGATGTCATCCACTGTTCGTGTGTTGCTCTTGTTCTGTGACAGCTCGTGAGAGTGTGCCCGCGACGAGTAGATTTTTACCCGGTGTGAAGGTGACATTAAAGTCACTTTGCTGTAGCTGATGTAGTATTCTCTGCAGTCAGTTTCTCAAGATGTGTTTCCAATGGTCTGTGGTCTGACTGAACATTAACCTCACCCCATATATATATACTGTGTGTGTGTATATATATATATATATATATATATATATATATATATATATATATATATATATATATATATACTGAGTGAACTGTTTGCACAAACAGAAAAGAAGCACTTTGCGATAGTCTTGTCTATCATAGTTCTTTCCGGGTTCCAGGCCATCTTTAGACACGACAGCATTTGTGTGAGCAGTTTTTTTGGGATCGAAGAATCTGTGCACGGGAGCGGTCATGAGGGCGTCTTTCCGTTGCTTGACTGCGTCGTCATGGTCATATTGTCACACATTGTTCTTACGTAGTAGTTGTCTCAGTGGTGCTGTTAGGGTGGCCTTGCCGGGGATATACCAGCGATGGCCTTGACTTTTGCTTCATCTGCCACAACACGCTCTGAAGTGACAGTGTGAAACCATTTATTTTACACTGCTCACCTTATACTGAAGTTCACGTCATCGCGTTCTTTCTCTGTAGATGATCGGGGTGATCTTGTCGTGGGCTTTGATGTGGACCCCTTGGATGTCTCTGGATGTTTCACAGTTGCGTTCCTAGAAGACGACACTCGCAGACTTGAGGGCAAATTGTAGGCGATTGAACCAATATTTTCCCCATGGCGTGTTAAATGTGCTAACTAGCAATGACTCCATGATGAGCTTTACTAGTCAACCCCTTTCCATTTAGCACTGTGAATATCTTCTTACCAGCAAGTTTGAAAACTTGATCTGTTGTTTGAATGGAGTAATTAGTCGCCTTAGTATCGCTTTGTCCTAGCCAACCCTTAGTTTCTTCTTGTCTTTCTTTTGTGTGACTACAAGGCTATTTACCCATGGTATTGGTTCAGTGACCTGTGCGATCACATCAGCTTGTAACAGGTCATTAAGAGTGGCTCTGTCTATTACTGCCAGTGCTATTTGTCTGCAGCCATGTATGACTGGTGTTGCCTATGGGTGTGTGTGGATGTGACGCTCTCCAGAAAACTCCACTAAACCATCAAAGACACTCGAGTGCTGAGCTATAAGCTCCTCCTCTTTTGTTGTTGGATGTTTTACGTCCAGTGTGTCAATGTCCATCCCGCTCGCTAGATGCAAGTATTCACTCGCCTGCCTCCCTAGAATAGGTACGGATGAGTGCCGTGATCTATGAAATGGTAGACTTGCCTGAGCCTGTGCAGCACTTGAGTGCGAGTATCCTTTCTGGCCTCAGTCTCGTCACCAGCACCGTATTTGTTGATGTGCTTGCCTCTCACTTGTGTTTAATTTTCCCTTGACAGAGATACAGGGGATACCCGGGACATTTCCTTGGCGGGTGAGATCTCCCACATTTCTTGCATGTGTTCTGTTGACCACTGATCTGTGTGTGTTGAACTGGCTGTTCTCGTCTTTTAAGTCCGTGGTTGACTGTCCTTGTGTTTTCTTTTCTTCTTCTGGGTAGCTGCACTCATTGCTAGATACTGTGCTCTAGCAGTCTCTGCAGCTTGACATGTGACTATGGGCTTCTCTAATGTAAAATGTGGTTCTCTTAAAAGTCGCTGTTCATTCTAGTCTCTGATCCTGTCATTGTCCGAGGTGCGAAATTCACAATCTTCTTTTTCTTGTTCAGTCACATATTTCTCAATTGTGACAGATTCTGCCATAGGGTGTACCGAAAATGTGTCCTTCAAACACTGTATTTTTCTTGGGCTGACAATAGGTTCTAAAGGCTGCTAGAATTTCTTCTCCAAGTCTGTTTTTTCATCTTCGTCATCATTATCATGTTTAATGTCGAGCGTGATCCACACTTCGAAAGCTTCGTCTCCCAGTGCGCGCAGAAAGACGGATTCTTTGATTTTTTTTTCTCTCCTTACCGTCTGCACAACACACGGTAATGAAGTTTTGAAGCACTGTTCCCATCGTCTTCAGTTTTCTCTCAAATTGTCTGTGTGCACCAACAGAGATGGTAATCTAAATTGTTCCATCTTCTTTGTGCGCCTCCCACTCGTTAAAGAACGCACCTGCTAGCTCAATCTTCAGCGAGCAAGACTTTGGTGTCCATCAACTTCAGCAAAATGACAAACTGCACTCACTTCTAAATCCATGTAAAAGTTCCATATGACCGGTGAATCTTGGTATGCATGGTGAGTATTCAGAGACTTTTAAACGCTTGTGCTCAACTCTTTATTGGAGGTGCACATATTACGTCACTTTGGAAAATAAGAAATAAGCGCATAATTAGAGATGAACCGAACAATCGGCCACTTGTCGAAACCAGCGGGTGGTCAGTTGATCGGCCATGACAGGTGACCAGCCATTCAATGTCATATATTTGTTTTTGTGCCATTCAAATTAACGCACCTGTGCCGCATGATGGTTTACGTCACATGCACAGATATAAACAGTAACATCGCAGCCACACACACACACACACACACACACACAACATGTCGCCTGTGTGGAATGAGTGAAGAAGACATAAAGCTTGCAAAAAGTCAGATATACGGTAAATCATTTTCCATTTAGATTGTATTTTTCTGGAGCATTTTTTTTAGATTAGTTTGAATGAGTGTGAGAAAAAGTCCTGTAACTTGGTGCAGTTTTGTAGAAAATGTTCTTTAAGAGTCAATGTTTTATAATGAAGATACAACTAAATATCAATTTTACATGAAAGAAAAATTACAAAAATGTTTGTGCATGCTGTCAAAAAAAAAAAAAATCTGAATCAAAAACCAAAATCGGCAGGTCAGACTTCTAAAAAATCAAAAAAATGTACTCTCGCTCAATTGAATACACAGGGGCTTTGCTGCTACAGCCTCACCTGGTCTGGTATAAGCAGTAGCTTACAGTGGCTAATGTTAGCAAACTAACTTAGTTAAACACACTGTACCTTACCAGGAGACAAGAGATTTTTAAAGGCTCACTCTCAGTGAAGTTACCAAATGCTGATGTCTTTGATGCAACTGACTTAATACTATCTTGGTAAAGCGTTTCTTAAAGCACGTATTATGAGATAGAACTCGTACAACTTTCTGCGCATAAATGAAGGCAATAAGAAACATAAAACACACTATGAAACAAATACAAGTAACATTCAGAAACAACACTTCTTTGTTTTTTTACTAATGTGCCACAACTCACTATGTAATTGCTAGATATCCAGATGAAAATCCATGGCGGTCCTACAGTGAGCGATATACAGTTGTGGTCAAAAGTTTACATACACTTGTAAAGAACATAATGTCATGGCTCTCTTGAGTTTCCCCGTTATTTCTACAACTCTGATTTTTCTCTGATAGAGTGATTGGAACAGATACTTCTTTGTCACAAAAAACATTCATGAAGTTTGGTTCTTTCATGACTTTATTATGGGTTAACAGAAAAAGTGATCAAATCTGCTGGGTCAAAAATATACATACAGCAGTGCTAATATTTGGTTACATGTCCCTTGGCCATTTTCACTTCAATTAGGCGCTTTTGGTAGCCATCCACAAGCTTCTGGCAAGCTTCTCGTTGAATCTTTGACCACTCCTCTTGACAGAATTGGTGCAGTTCAGTTAAATTTGATGGCTTTCTGACATGGACTTGTTTCTTCAGCATTGTCCACATGTTCTCAATGGGATTTAAGTCAGGACTTTGGGAAGGCCATTCTAAAACCCTAATTCTAGCCTGATTTAGCCATTCCATTACCACTTTTGATGTGCGTTTGGGGTCATTGTCCTGTTGGAACACCCAACTGCGTCCAAGACCCAACCTTCGGGCTGATGATTTTAGGTTATCTTGAAGAATTTGAAGGTAATCCTCCTTCTTCATTATCCCATTTACTCTCTGTAAAGCACCAGTTCCATTGGCAGCAAAACAGCCCCACAGCATAATACTACCACCACCGTGCTTGACGGTAGGCATGGTGTTCTTGGGGTTAAAGGCCTCACCTTTTCTCCTCCAAACATATTGCTGGGCATTGTGGCCAAACAGCTCGATTTTTGTTTCGTCTGACCACAGAACTTTCCTCCAGAAGGTCTTATCTTTGTCCATGTGATCAGCAGCAAACTTCAGTCGAGCCTTAAGGTGCCGCTTTTGGAGCAAGGGCTTCCTTCCTGCACGGCAGCCTCTCAGTCCATGGAGATGCAAAACACGCTTGACTGTGGACACTGACACCTGTGTTCCAGCAGCTTCTAATTCTTGGCAGATCTGCTTTTTGGTGGTTCTCGGTTGACTCTTCACCCTCCTGACCAATTTTCTCTCAGCAGCAGGTGATAGCTTGCGTTTTCTTCCTGATCGTGGCAGTGACAAAACAGTGCCATGCACTTTATACTTACAAACAATTGTTTGCACTGTTGCTCTTGGGACCTGCAGCTGCTTTGAAATGGCTCCAAGTGACTTTCCTGACTTGTTCAAGTCAATGATTCGCTTTTTCAGATCCATGCTGAGCTCCGTTGACTTTCCCATTGTAGTGTTTGTGGGCGTTTGTATCCAATGAGCCCTATTTAAATGGCCTCAGAGAAGTCACCAGCTGTAGTCACTCATAATCACTCACAAGAAGTTAAGAGGCCATGCTATGAAGCTCATTTCATTGACACAACTTTCTAAGTCACCAAAATTGCTAATTCATGTTGCTGTCTGTATATTTTTGACCCAGCAGATTTTGTCACTTTTTCTGTTAACCCATAATAAAGTCATGAAAGAACCAAACTTCATGAATGTTTTTTGTGAGAAAGAAGTATCTGTTCCAATCACTCTATCAGAGAAAAATCAGAGTTGTAGAAATAACTGGAAACTCAAGAGAGCCATGACATTATGTTCTTTACAAGTGTATGTAAACTTTTGACCACAACTGTAGATCTAACTGAATCTGTATGTAACTTATATGTTGAACTTCTATACAAATCAACTCAACCTCTAGTCATCTTCATCGTCATTTTCATCTTCATCTTCACTATCATCCTACTCAATCATAGTACTGCAATAAGTTCCATTGCATCATATTTTAAACAAATCCAAACATGATTTGGGGGCATCTGGCATTAGTTTGCATGCTTGTTCATTGGCAAAATGTACAAAAGCGTTCGAGAACATTTTCCTCATATGACATAGGCTTGTTACATTGACAAGATTGTAGGGCTGCAACAACGAATCGATAAAATCAATTAAAATCGATTATTAAAAGCTTGGCAACGAATTTCATTATCGATTCGTTGTGTTGCGCGATTATTACGCCACTCAATAAGTCGCGGAGATATTTGAGTATAAAAAAAAAGTTGAGTTGAGCGCAGAGCAGAGCAAATAAAATAAAAAAAAAATAAAAAAAGAGCGGAGGTAGAGGAAAGACCTTCGGAGAGACCCGCAACGTTGTTCTGAAACACACGGCGGAGGCAGAGAAATCAGTACGACCTAAGTCATCCAAGGTGTGGGAGCATTTCACACTAAATACATCGAAAAAGTGTGTTAATTATAAGATATGCAAAAGCGACATGGCACGACACGGGAGCACCACGGTGATGATTCAGCACCTAAAACGTAAACATGTTGGAGTCCTTGATGAGGAGGAAGGGAGTTCAACAGCAGGTTAGTCACTACAGAATCCTACTGTTGTTCCGTTTTGAAGTGAGGAACGTAACGTCCCTCCAGTAGCTCTCCTGGTGCTGCTGTTTACTCGTGATCCAGCTTGACAAGCATTACAAGTTAGCGTTAGCTCGATAATAACAGTAGTAAAGCAGGGGTGGTATAGTTTGCAAGACTAAAGACACATTTTTATTCACTCGCCTTTCCCCCGCCGATTCATCGATTAATCGAAAAAAGTAATCGACAGATTAATCAATTATTAAAATAATCGTTAGTTGCAGCCCAACAAGATTTCCTGCATTAGTGTTTGCAATGTGTCTTAGAGATGGCTCTGCTGTAAAAAGCAAAATGCAAACAAAGATTATTCATTTATTCGTTATTTCACTAAGCTTATTAATGTCTGTGTGGCAAATATGGAAAAATGCAGCAACTTTTTGATGCTTTCTGCACAATCGTTGCTGCCACTATTGTGTTTTTTTTCCCAAAGTTGCCCGTCTAATGAGGGTGTCCCCTGTCTGTGCAATCAATGCAATTCGTAATATGTGATAATGCGTGTATATGTAAGTAACGAATTTAAATATAAAATGTGAATAAAGCCTGAAGTTATTAGAACTTAAACTTCCTTCTTCAATCTTTAATTTCACGGAAGTGTGAAGGAGGAATCATTTTGTATTTTGCAAGTGATTGTTGTGTTTTGCTCCGCAGACGGTCTGCCATCTCTCCTCCTCCTAGGCATACTAATTGGTGACATGCCATATCTGTATTTGTATTCATTGCATATGTCATTTAATTACGCCTGTTAATGCACATGTGGGTCCTGTCAATAATTAGTGTCTGGGCTGATGTGCTGTCTTGCTTAAGTCCACGTTTTGTTGCATCTCTCTTCGGGTCTGATCAAGCCCTAAGCAAAAGGTTTTGTCAGTGTATGTATTTTCATGGGCTGCAATTACTGCCACTCATTCACGTTCACCCTGTTCTTACCAGCCACTTCTGCCCCACAGTACGAACTGTACACACAGCTCCTCTTATTCTCCTTGAATTTAACATTTGCATGCAATGTGGGATAAAATGACAAAAGTCAATTTATCCTACAAAAAGGATGTTTGTTTAATGGGGAATGTGAATTAACATTTGCTCGGTCTAAGACCAGCTGGATGTGCTGCCTGTTGCTCCGTGCATATAAAGCATATAAACTGTACTCCCCAGGGTGATTGAAATAACAATGTATGCTTCACTACGGTGACAAAGTCAAAAATTATTACACTGAAGTGTATACTTAAGTATACTAAGTGAAAATGATAAATACGATTTGGAAATGTGTGCTGTCGTAGTTAACTAAGTAACTTAAGTACGCATTCCATTGATGCATCTCTGCAACGTCAATGTTGGCGTCTTGTGACAATGGATATGGTTGTGTCTGAAAACTAGGGAGATTAGTCGACTAGTCAATGCAACACTGATAACCTCGCTAGTCAGCATCAGAAATACTAGTCGGTTAAACTTATTTAGTCCCAGTGATTATCAAATAGTATTTTTACTTAAAATGTCCATCCCTAATACGAATGGTATAAATGATGCCAAACCATGACGCTTCTTCATTAAACACAGTTGATTACCAAATAGCTCTTACAATATGCAATATTACGGACAATGTTAGACCTGAAATTTTGACTGTTTTCTGAGTGTTTTCTTACTTTTAGACAAGTTGACTAGTCTAAGTTTAAACTTAGACTTAAACATCAGGGAAACCCAACATTTTCGGTATTCTAAAAAGAACTGTACAGTGTGTTTGACAGAACCAGAGTGCTCATAAAACAGGAATATGATTTTTCCTCGTCAAACCTAATCCGACATATTTTCTACTAAAGAAAGACAGCGTGCCATCTTCATGTGGTTGGAACCTTGATGATTTATGCAGCAAATGAAGAGGTGCAGCAGACTGTTACGGTGATACGATGTGGGCGGCTGTGTCGAATATCTCTTTTATATTTGCTCTGTCCAGATGATTTTTTAACCTTATTATATTAGTTGAAGTGGTGCTGCGTGTTAGTTTGCGACACACAGTAAATATAGAGACATTCATGAATGATTCCCCAACATGCAAACCAAGACACAGGTTTAGTTAAAATCTTAAATATTCATTTTCTTAAAATGACAGTCTTGGAAGCAGCTCTGTGTGGGCACAGGATACAGCAAAAGTGCAAAATAGCATTTCATCTTTTTAACTGCTAGTGAAAAGCGAGGTGTTATCTAATGAAATCTAATGAAAATGAGAAACACTATTCCCCCTGCAGAGCCTCTGCCAGAAGAATGTCAGAACTACTGAGCTCCTGCCCCCATTGTCGCTCCTGCTTCCTTCTTTCATAATGAATTTAACAGGCTTCCATAACGAGACTATTATAGACTGCAGCCTCCCAGCTGAACGGAGAATTAGATAAGGGGGCACCTGGACACTTCAGCAGCCATCAAATTAGATGCCAATCAAATCAGCCGAGGTCTGCGCTTCGCCCTTGTTTTCCTCCCGAAAGACAAGACTACACAGTCATCCCCAGGAGGTTTCTTCACCCTCTGATTTACCGTTTTCATTTTCTTCAGACAGTGTGCCGTCATCAAAACTGACCCTATAATATATTCAAATATAGATAAAAAAAAAAATGTAACAACAGTTCTCATAGATATAATACAGAATGACGAGGCATTTCTAGGAGAACACAAGCTCAACGGCAATGACTGTCAGCCTCTGAGAAATTTAATGAAGAAAATGCCCCCCAGGATTTGTATCAGCAGTTAGCCTTTCCCATGAACCTTAAAAACAAATGAAATCATAATGGAACAATACCAAGAGTCAACACAGACATGCTAGTGGCTCTGTGAGGAATTGTTTGAAAAAGCAAGCTTTGAGCTAAACTCTAATGCTAAATGACAATGACAACGCTAACATGTGATGATTTGGTAAACGGTAGAATGTTTACCATGTTCACAGAAAAGGGTGATGAGTATGAAATAGTTTTACATGTATATGGTAATAAAAGTTGTTGCCATTCTGCCTGAGGGAAGACATGAATGCCAAATTGCATGGCAATCCTTTTATACTGTGGTCCAGAGGTATTCAAATAAAATTCAAAGAGGGCCAGTTAGAGAAAGGCTCCTCAGGAAAAGGTCCAGAACATCATAATGTCTTACTTGCGATTGTGATTCAGTGCCATTTACATCTGAAGTAGCAGCTTCCCATTAATTACCCAGACTGTGGTGGACCTGCCACAGTTTCATAATGAACCAAAATATTTCTACACCTCTCAATGGTTTGGCTGGCTGGCCCGATGCCGGCCGCATTTCCTCCGCTGCGGTGCGCTCCGACCGCCTCTAGCTCGGCTCAGAAAGGCTCTGGTAAAAGTGGGTCGCGGCTCCAGCCTTGAGCTTTACACCACCTCCCGCACGGACCTCGCTGCTTCCCAGGGCGGTGGACTCGGTGCTCACTGCGCCCTCTCTGCCACCCTGTCAACCAGGGGAGGATTATCCTCAGTGCAGAGATGTCAGAGATGTCCATGTTATCAATAGCACCTTTATGCACCTTTTCAATCGGCCACCCACTTCTAAATCCTGTCTGATGCGCATATTTGTTGGATATTGTTTGAAGGAACTATAACGTTTGGTAACAAGACGAAACCGTCTCTAATGTTAATGTAGGTCCTAGCGGAGTGAAGCTTCATTCTCATTTTATATATCCAACCATTAACCACATATTATTTAAGGTGGCAACGACTGTGGCTGTTGGTAGGCTAAGATGTGCTAACGTCAGTTGTCACTTGTTGCCACGGTTAAGGAAGCTTTTTAAAAGCTCTGTGAATGCATTCTTTTTTAATTATCTGTCGGCATAAAGGTGTTATAAACCAATAAGGACCTTTAAGTAGAACTAATACCACTGTGTAGAAATATTCTGTTACAAGTTGAAGTGCTGCATTTAAAATGTTATCTTACTTAAGTACAAAATTATTATCATAAAAAAACTTAAAGTACCAAAAGTAAAAGTAAAGACTACTCATCATGCAGTTATTGATGCTGTTATATTTATTGACGCATTAATGTGTTCACTATAACGTTGGAGTTGGTAACTGTGGCGCTCATTTTAACTGCTTTATATACTACTTAATAAAACATCATAGTTTATTAGATGATTTATATTTTGTATTGAAAAAAAGCTAGTAACTCATATTATAGAATAAATTAAGTAAAAACTACAATATTTCACCCAATGTAGTGAAGTAGAAAATTAGAGTAGCAATAAATGAAACCTCAAAACAGTACTTGAGTAACCTGAATGTACTCAGTTACATTTCACTATGCTAGAATATAGTTATCCATGAATCTAGCCGTAGATGTAGCCACGTCATTTTGCTCTCAAAGTGCACCAGATTGATGCATTTCACTTCAAAATGTACAAAATCTTCAGTCTCACAGAATCCTGTGGGACCCACTGAGATGCGCTTTGTCTCACAGTGGTGCTACACATGGCCCCTTTTAATAATAACAACGGTCTTGAACATATGCGACGTGCTGGTTTGAACTGCCCGTGGGAAGAATGAACGTGTAAAAGTCTGTCCATTCTTGATTAAGAGCTATGTTTTCGCTTTGTACTTTTCTCTTTTTTAGAGCACGCCATGTGAAATGACTTTTCTCAGACTTTTGTCTCTGGTCTCTCCCCTATGTGTGTCCCACGCACTGACTCGAGTCGCAATGCTAATAAGAGTGCACAGGTCTGATTGGCTGAGTAGCATCATGTGTGATAATTCACAATGTATGTAATTGGTCTGTGAGTTCCCTGGGCCGCTAAATGAATGCCGTAAATACTAGAAAAGCTGCAAAAGGTTTAAATAGAAATGCTCCATTAAAATGTATAATTCTAAGTAATGTATCTGCTAAAGGTCCAGGTCCAGGTCCAGATAGGACGGCATCTGGGTTGCCTATTTGTGCCCGCTGCTTTTGGAGACCCTATTTGGTGAACTCTGCAAATGTCAACGGCACTACAGGAAAAGTCAGAGGATCATCAAAATGATTTTGATTCATCCTCCATCTCTGAGGGTCATGACTGTGTGTCCGAAATTTCATGGCAATGCGTGACATAGTTGGACCAAAAGTGGTGGACCACTACACGGACATTGCCATGCCTGCAGCGAGAGAGAGAGAGAGAGAGAGAGAGAGAGAGAGAGAGAGAGAGAGAGAGAGAGAGAGAGAGGAGAAGTGATGTGAAACGTTAAGTTCCTCATGCTCCTGAGTAAACTACTCGTTACTGGGGTTTCCAGTAACGAGTAGGGGGGAGGGGACTGATCGATACAGCATTGCGTCGCCACATTTTGCATGGCAATATTGTATCAATACATGGTTGCCAAATATAGATATATCATTATATAAACTATTAATAACTATAAATAAAACCGTTTGGTGGCGGGAATGGGAGGACGTTGGTCAAAACAAAGAGGGAGTGTTGGTCAGTCACCCATTTTGCTGCATTAAAAATGAATGAAGTGAGATGAACCAAGTGAAAACTGTCTCTTATCAGATAAAACAGATGTTGACAAACTGCATACATCTGCATTGGAAAACAAGGTAATAAATTGCAATATATCGCAAGATATTTTATCGCAACACTCAGAATATCGCAAAATGTTTGAAATTGCAATGAGATCATATCGTGACATAAGTATCGTGATAATGTCGTATCATGGGGCCTCTGGTGATTCCCACTTCTAGTAACAAGTTGAGAAAATTAGGAGGAGGAGGAGGAGGATTTGACTTTTCAACCAAAGGCTTTTCAGTTTATTATCAGAGAGGGAAGGAGAAAGACAGAAGGGTGCCAAACTACAGAAGATTTCGCCTGTAGGGCAGTACAGAATCCCACAACCCCATCAACACAACTGTCAAAATTTTTTGTTTTTGTTAGGAGAAGTAAGGGTGGAAGACAGAAAGAAGCAGAAAAAATGGAGAAGAGATTAGTAATTGAAATATACCTCTTGACAGTGCTTGACACTGTATATTATTAAACAGTGTGATTCGCTCTATAATTAAAAAAAGGAAATGGTCCGTATGCTAGCATGGCACTTTGAAATGTCATTTCTAAGCCCCCGACCCGCTGAACAGTAGTATCTTATAGGGAATTGTTTCCTAAAGATTTAGGTCTGGAAACGGCTTTAAATGGGCTTTATCTAAATGTCACTGTCTTATTGATTGTCGATTATGTTGCTCGTATTGATCCTGAATCTTACCTCTTCTTCGGGGTCCTTCCAACGTCCTCAGCAGCCTTGTAGCCTCTGCAGCCACCGCCCACAGCTTAGTCAGAGTATCTGCAGCTTCTTTTCCTTTTTTTCTTCCTGTGTTCAGGGGGACATGATTTCCTTCCTTAATGCTTTATAACCCTGCCACTGTCTCCAGGCAACTCAAAGGCTGTTGAGCTCGTTAAGTCTCTATCCCCTGAAGAGGCTCACTTCCTTTAAGATTTTATGCACTTCCAGAAACCTCTGCGTGTTTCTGCTGAAGATCAGATCATATTCTCACACCAGGCACTTTGAGAATAATTAGAGCGGTAATAGCGTTGGGCAGTCCGAGGCGAGCCCTCATTAAATTGCTGTTAATGTGGCTATTTGAAGCAGTTGGTTTTGACACGGCCGTAATGTCACAGAGACTGTCGTGAATGACTGTTGGAAACACCAACCTTATCTCCCACATTTTATATTTATATATTATATTTATTTCGAACAGAATACATTTAAAGGAGTCATGTGGAGCTACCTGGAATGCATTTAACCCTACTACATACAGCATCATGTAGAACACTCATATCCGCAGGGGTTTTTCAATATTAATGTATCCACTCGTGGCAACTAAAGTATGGTTACGGTACGGCTGGAAGATTGGACGGATACCTCCGGTAAAGCTAAGGAAAGGTTTACGTACAGAAGGACGGTTTAGATTAGGGACAATCGTTTGGTTAAGGTTACATAAGGTCACGATTAGGGATGCACCGATCCACGTTTTTCACTTCCGATACCGATACAGATATCTGAGGTTTAGTATCGGCCGATACCGATCTGATACCGATCCAAACATTTCCTTCAGGCTAGCTGCTATCGCTTCGCTGGTGTGTGACCCACGAAAGTTTGTTGCATTTAACATTGCACTGTGTGGCACAAAAATTTCATCCAGCCAGTGTGCTGTTAAACTTAAAAGTGATACAGGGGAAACGTCGGAGCTCCAGATGTCTGGCGTGAAACTTATTGATTTGACATCTTTTATCTCCTTCAATATGTGTTTGCACACTTTACCGTGCAGTTCAGGTAGCGCCGTCTCCGACAAATATTTTCGGCTTACCATGTCGTAGCGTGGTTCCAGGTGGTTAACTAGCAGCCGGAATCCCTTATCCCCGACAACTGAGAGCGGCTGCCCATCCATGACAATGAAGTTCAGTATCCTTTCAGTTATTTTTGTTGCCTGCACACTATTAGGTGGAAACTTTTCACCTCTTTCCTTCATCTCCTTTAAAGTTAGCTGCTTCAGGCCGCCTCCTTTTTGTTGATTCAGTTCAACGAACTGAGCGTGCTCATTAGGGTGAAATCTCTGGAGATGCTTGATTAAGTTGGTTGTGTTATAGCTTGAAGTTTTAGTGCCACCCCTTGGAACCATCGCTGCGCACGTATTGCAGGTAGCTGTCGAATGTGTTGGCTGAGGTAGTGTGAAAAAGTTCCAGATGGCTGATCCTTTCGCTCGCTCCATTTTGAAAACAATCTATGCGGCCAGTTCGCTAGCGCATGACGTTACGCAGAGCACAACGCATATAATTGGACTGAATAGATTTGCCTTTATGGATCGGTCACATTGTCACCGATACCCGATCTAGAATTTTTTCCTATATCAGGACCGATACAGATATTGATATCGGATCGGTGCATCTCTAGTCACGATGATGGATAGATAATACGAATGTCGATGTTGTCTCCACATTTCATATTTGCACTGAAGTAGGTCAATAATTCGCAGTAATCGCATATAATTACAATTCTTAGATTTGAAAAACACGTAATCCTTAGAAACAGGCCCATTACATGGCAGGTCATTTTCATCAGACAAACTGAATGAGGCTAAAATGAGTCTAGTGGAGACATCATGTAAGAAGCCATCAACAACTCAATCATTGCACTCAGAGCATAGACACACACACACATACACACACACTCATGTATATCAGGGCTTGGGTGCTTCGTTGACGTCGTCGAATGCAAATATACGCTAATTTGCATATTGTGCGTTGGCTCTGTCCGGTCAAAGGAGGCTTTCCCCCGGAGAACAAGCTGCAGCTTAAACAACTCGCCCACCATCCTTGAATGTGAAAGTTTTTTAGACAGACAACGTAATGCTCTGTAAACTCTGCACATTGGAAATGGTTTATCACAGCAGTACAACTGCTCGGCACAAACACTTTGGAAAGCGAAAGCATCCCGGATCGTTTTCATCAGGACGGCAGCAAGACAGCACAGTGTCCCGTTTACTTTAAGATACATTAAGATTATCCACATGTGGAACATGTTTCTGGTAGTAGTAGTCCCTTTCTCCATCGCCCCCATGTTAAAAGTAATTTCTGCACCCCTGCTAGCATGGTAATGTAACGTTACACCATGCCTCATCAAACATTAGCGGCTGAGAGAAAATTCCTTAAACTGTCGATACAGACTGTTGTTACAAATCACTAGGGTGGGGGGGGTGGTCGATTCTTAGATGCATCGCGATTCTCTCATGAACGATTATGACTCGATGCAGAAAACTCAATAATCGGACATTTTAAACTCAATTCTCAACATTATGATCGCCTGCAACAATTCTGTGACACAGTTTTGTCTATTCCTTACTGCTGCCCCTGAACGCAACAGAAGTAATAAACGTGCGTCTTGTTTACGTTCTAAACTAAGAGCTAAATACTAGCCGAGTTTTGGTGAGGACGGTTGAGCTTGAGCAGCCGAATATGGATACGATCTGACCGACACCCCCTGGCTTAAAAGCTAACGTATGGAAGCATTTTACGTCTTCTTCCGTCCAACTCGAAAAGGGCGAAGTGAATCACGAAGTAGATTGACACGTTTTTGACAAGGACTTGTGCCCCTACTCAGTCATTGAGAATCAGAGCTTTCGCCCTATGTTGCACACTTTGGAACCGAGATACAACATTCATCTCAACGTTTTAACGGACACAGAGAGACTCTACAACCAAACCAAAGCTAAAGTCATGGAGTCACTGAGGAAAGCGGGTCGGATGGTAGAAACACGCTATGAGTGGACGTCAGCTACCACAGAATCTTGTGTGATAGTAGTCATCACTGTATGTACAGTTTTACCACATGTTTCAGAAAGGGTTATTTTTGTATCAGAGCTGAATGCTCATTGCCTATAACATGAGGATTTGTTTGAAGAGAAGTGTGTATTATTTATTAGTGAATGAGGCAGCTTGTATTGTCAAATGACTCAGAACATTCTGAATTCTGTGATTTTACTACAAGGATGCTGCTACAGGCCTGACTTTATTTCTTTTCTTGTTGGTTCTCTTTGCAATGCTTGTAAATGTAACCCTCCAGTTGACACATCTCTTCTATTTGTTACTAATATTAAATTAATAAAAGATGATGGAAGTAAATTCATCAGTTTTTTTATTTTGAATCATTAGAAATATGCAGTGTTTTAAAAACAGCATAGCCACAGTGAGAGAAAGTAAACCATGTATACAAAAGTTTTGATGCATCAAGATGAATAAATAATTGTTTCATAATCGCATCGTAGCCCTCTGAATCAGAATTAAATCGATGTGAGGTGCCTGTGGATTCCCACCCCGACCCCACACTGATGCAAAAATAGCTGATTATCGAAACTGCATATCACTCCAATGACAAAATGAATCCATGTCATAACCATAACCAAGTTTTAAGGCAAGTACTTAAGTAAAATAATAATTCTCCTAATTCTCCAGTTCAAGGAAAGGGGTTGCTATGGCATACAAATCTATGTGTCAGCAATCCTTTTGCCTAATCTGACAACTAGGGTCAATTATCTTGTTACTTTTGTTTGTTTTTAAAACAAGATGATTGAATAAAATATTGAAATATCAGTAAGAAAAGCTTGATATTTACTTTGGGCAAATTAATCTTTATATTCATAATGACTTTAAAAATAATCTTTAGATCAGTTGATATAAAAAAATAATCATGAGGTGCAGCCCTAATATATTTACAGTATACTGTAGAGATGGAAATATCTAGTTTAGAGGTAGGATATACTTTTATGGTGTGATTGTTTTGTGATTTAGGTTAATTTAAAGATTTGATTAAAATGTACTTCATAAACGATAGTTTTCATCCATCAGGACGAGGAATCAGGGTGTTTATGAGAAGTGTTGCACAGTTTCAGGCTCCACTGACAGAAAACATCCACCAGTGAAAGTGGCCTTGAGCAGGACCCGGATTCTGCAGCCCAGAGACAGTTGTTGACATTGCTTGCTCACCTCCCTCTGGATAGGGGACAAACCGTAATTGAATTCTTACGGGATCAATGCAATAGGAAAAAAAAAAAAAAAGTCAAGCATCATGACTGCATGACTGTGGGAAATTGATAACAGAAGCATGTGAAGTAGCGGTGGAGAAGGGCTCTCACAGATACTGATAAGTCATGAGACTAAACAGTGAATATTTTGTTGCTCAAAGGCAGAATAAACCAAAATAGGCTCTGTGAAGCGTTTCATAGGAGACCAAAAGGAGAGAAAGACCTGACCACACACATTCATACATGCACTCACAAATACAAGACACAGGGCAGATATTGTGTCTTGTTCATTTTAAATCTGACAAACAGACGTTTGGTAATTTGCAGCTTTAGAGTGTTCATCATGAGATACTGTATGATAATGTTTATGTATTCACAAAACTCTGAAAGTATCCAGAGTCAAGTCCTAGAAAGTTTAGGTGGAAGAAATTCCTCCAGGTGAGCCAGAATGGACCCAAGTCAGATAACCTTGTGAACACTATAAACACAACAAAACGTATGCATAAATACTGTAAGGGGACATGGGACATTAAATACATTCAATTTAACTAGGTACCTTGAAATCCAAAATAGTACAGACCAGTGTTGCACGGACTACCGATACTAGAAAGGTACCGCAATATCCAGCCGTTAAAAACGGTACAATAACTGTTTTATTAGTACCGGTACTTTCGGAATGACTGTGTTTTAATGAGAGCCGTTGACTATTTCCTTTAAGTTGCTGTGATAAGTGATATCTGGTTGCAAATATAAAGATAACAATCAAAGAAATCACATACACTCAAGGTTAGGGGACACCAGATTATTGCCTACCATGTAATTTAGATATTAAGGCTATTTAAGCAGGATATCGCATCAAAGTCATAATTTTGGTATTGTGACAACACTATACAGACAAAAGTAACTGGAAATTTGGTTATGCTTTTTAAAATGATGCTAGCTTGTTATTTCTCCTCTTTATTCAGGAATCAGGAAAGTTTGACAGGTCCTGTGGGCCATTAGGACTTACCAAAATAATGGGGTTCTGAGCCATGCTGGTATTTGGAAATATGTCACACAGTACAAAAAGGATGTTTCACCAAAGATATTCATGTGCATGCTTTGATTAAACAAATCGCACATTTAATAAGCCAGGAATCAGGTTTTTGACTAAAGATTCTGCGTTTCTCCTCAAAAGAAAAATGTTCTATGGCGGCTTTGTATAAATAATGAAACAGTGAATAATACTCGATATTGGAAACCATCGACTGAGCCTGCCAGTGTTCAATGTGGGCAAGAAAAATGAAGCGAAATGTTTCACTGCTGTGGTCACTGACAAGTAAAATGTTGCGCTGTCAGCAGGATTAGGTCAACACTGGGGCTGCCAGGAGAGTGGCACATTAATTAGTGCTGTTGAGCATCGCAGGATGAAATCTGTTTTCTGAAACGCAGCCATTGATCATAATCTATCTCAAGTCACAGCGAGTTCCAATCTTTGACTCCTTTTACAGTCACAGTCATCTGCATCTGACACAAAAACAAATGAATGTTGTATTCAAATGTGCATACATTTCAGGGAGAGAAAACAAAACTCTAGAAACACGTTTTTATATCATCTATGTAGCCAAATCCAATCTCCAGACTATAAAAAAAATGTGCTGCAATGGTTATATGTATCAAAAGTAAAGTATGCTTACAGTATATAACCAGCATGTGTATTTTGGTTTTCCTACAGACAAATTATGTCAGACCTATTTTTCAGTCTGATCACACCAGAAAGCAACACTGTTACTCATCCTGGGACACATTATAGAACGATTCAACAATGTTTTTGTGCATGTTTGACATATCCATTTTCATACACAATATCATTATTCAGTCTCGCCTGAACAGCTGTGTGATCTTGGCGGTTTCTTCCTTTGTACTCACCAACATGGAATTTAAACATTCTCCGCCATAACCCTGCCTTTAATCTCACATAACAGCAAGAATGTACTGTACTTTTTTTGTTTTGTAGGTAGTATCTTTGTAGTTTTTTCTGATTCTTTTCCTGTTCGGTTTGTGTATTGCTCCTACGACGTTACACTGAACATCAAATACTTCTTTGTGAATCTGTGGCTTACATTTGTTTACAAAACTGAGGGGGGAAAAACTTGATGGCAACACACAAACGTCTCCGGCGGCTCCCGACAGCTCCGGAATCAAAGTTCATCCCAGATCACTCATTTCAGAGGTATGTGAGTGGCATTGCTATTAAAAAAATATAGAATTTCAAATGAAATTAGTCTTCATCTGTTTTCCCCAGAAGCGGTTTCGTATTGTTCTGCATTTCTAATTAAGAATACAAGCCATTAGATGAGGGCAACTGAGTGTAGTTGTCAAATTCGAGAAGCTCTATGGTGCTGATGGAGACAGAGAATAATGATATTCCCAACAGACGTAAGGGAGGAGGCAATCTGTGTACTGCTTTGCCCCTGCAGCTTAATGGCGATACTATTGGCAAGATATAACGGACACAAAAGTACACTTATTATCTGATTTTCAATATCTTCCTCTCTAATCAATACCAAGAGATACCAGTGAGTTTTGAGCAAAAAAACTTTGCGTTAAAATTTAAAAACGAAAATATGAGTGTTGTTCTGTGACTGTATCTGCATTACCAGATATGCAAGTGATGCAGAGCACACCAGGGGATGCCTGGAGACTTTGTGCTTATCGCTATCATTACGGAGATAGTGTGCAATCACTGTGGCTACATTACCAGGGGACTGCTGTCATGCATCTCTTTGTGACAACCTCGCCGGTGCAATTCCGTTTGATTACTTGCTATTCACATTATAATTTAGCCCGTTCACAACTCGTAGAGAAACGCATCTATTATGATAAAACCGAGGATGATGAAGAGTTTAAACAGTTGATTGCTTCGATTATTAGGCCTAATTAGATCATCAGATTCCCGTGTCATGAAAAAAAAATCACTTGTGGCTATTTCCGCAGCTTGGAAATGTTTTTGAACACTTTCATATTTCATGCCTAACACCGGAGTCTCAAACCCTCTTCAGGCGACCTGATGTGATTCTACTGTGTCAAACCTATTTCTTTATTAAAAGCTGTCTGTGCCGCACCTTTCCCAGGGCTGTGCAGTCTGTCACCCAAACGGAGCGTGTCCATCTGTCCCTTCCCATTTGCGCTCTGTTGTTCTCTTGCCACGGCCGTCATGTAACGCAGGCGATGGTTGACAGCTGTTTGCTGATTCCATGCCACAGCTTATTTCCTCTGTCTGTTTGTTTTGATGTCAGCATTCAGCGGGATCGGCGGGTGAGTCAGCGCGCCTCTGTTTCAAGGCCCACTCCTGACATCAGGACGCAGACACGGCAAAGTAGTTGGTCTTTTCCCCGACACGTCGGACCAATTCAAGTTCACCGTCGCGAAAACTTGCAAGACCGCCTGTATGAGTTTATCATCAGGGTGATCACAATCCAGCCTGTTAAAATAACTTAATGGTGCTCAAAGTGCAGCATCTAAAAGAGTGTGTATGATGGAACACACTCATCTGGTACGTCTATTTGTCAAAAAAGTTTAAACCTTTCAAAATGTTAGCAGCTCTATGATGTTAGCTACATGCTAACATCAGCATGCAAACACGCTCACAATGACTATGCTAACATGCTGATGTTTAGCAGGTAAAATAGCATATTCAACGTTTGAGGTAATATGCTAACACTAGCACTAAATACAAAATACAGCTGAGGCTGATGAGAATGGCATTAGTGTTGCTAACTAAATGTTGAGGTAATGATGGTGCTAGAGGTCAGGGGTTTACCAAAGTTATTGTAATTTCGTGCTGAGGGGAGACATCAGTGTCCGTCACAAATTTCATGGCAATCCCTCGAATAGTTGTCCAGACATTTCACTCACATCCAAAAATGTCAGCGTGCTGGTGGCTTTAAAAGGAAAGGTCAGGGGATCATTAATGTCAATAGGACTCATACTCTGGGAATCAATTTCTGTATTTTGTGCCAATCCGTGTTGGAAATGTTGAGATTTTCCACCCGGCTAAGTAAAAAACCTTGACCTGCTGGTGGCGTTAGATGGAAAGTCAGGGGACAGCCGTTATTATGATTCATCCTCTGGGGACCACGACTGTCTGTCCGAAATGTCATGGAAATCCATCCAACGGTAGTTGAAACATTTGAGTTTGGACCAAAATGATGGCTAAAAGCAGCTTCCTTCATGTCAAAAGATATGTAAATAATATGAATATTTTTCCCCTTTGCAGTGGCAGGGCTGCTTTCTCTGCTTACTTTGGACAAAAACATTCTTTTTCCAACTCTTTGCACTCAGCTTGCATTCTGTTGTATTCAGCTTGTAATTGTAGAAGTCATCACTGACATCAAGGACTAACGGAGCTCCCAGATATTTAAAACATTTAAAAAGGTGGAGGCCCAAGGTAATATTTAAAACTGCATGTGACTGGATTTTTTATGACTGTTGTTTTCAGAAAAGGCTCTACAGCACACTTGCTACCCACTCTATTAAGTTCACATTCTCATTTACACAAACAGTTTGCTCCTCCAGACAGCCAGTCATACTGTATATGAATAATGCATGAGCGTAAATCATGCAAACAGGGTTGGGAGGTTCAGAAACTCTTGGTTATCAACTAAATGGTAGAGTGGGCAGGATGTGATCCAAGCAACTTTAAATGTGGTGTGATGTCTGATCCCAGATGTGCTAATTCCAACATAAACACATTCGCTATTCTGAGCAGTTCACTCACCGCGGTGACTTCAGTTTAATCAGAAAGGTGCCATGAGCAGAAAAAATATGAACAAGTAAACAAGAGAGCTTCCAGTCAGTGACAGGCACGTGGACAAAAAGGCCTTGTTGCCAGGAGAGGCCACAGTCGAACAACAAGATTTGTTCAAGCTGACAGATGGCCCGGCGCAATACAAGTAACAGCTCAGCACCGCAGTGATGTGCTGGAGGGCATCTAAAAACTAGTCAAATCTCAAAATGGATGGACCACAGCGGCAAAAAACACCACGCCATTTTCCACTCAGCTCACAACGAATGACAGGACGCCATGGTGGGGATGTCATCACCGCTGCACGGCAGGAAGCGCTGCCCGGTCCGAAGGGATCGAGGTCTGTGTTGCAACACGGTCGTGGCAGAGTGCCAGTTTAGCATAAACTGCATGAAGCCATGGACAGGCTGCTTCTAGTGCTCCTTGATGCACGTTGGTCCATTTAGTGCCAACTGAGGGTCATTTTAATAACATAGCGTACCTGACAAACAACGTCTTCTCGTGTCTACAGCCTACCTATTTTATTTTTTTTCCCCAGCAGTACAAAGCGTCGTATCATCTGAAGACAGTTACAGAAACATTGCAGCGTTGCCAGCCAGCCCCCCCCCCCCCCGGACCTCAACCCCACAATCCAACCTTTTGGCTTGAGGTGAAACTGAATGTTTAAAGCATGAATATTCCACAAAGTTGTTTGTGTATTCAGACAGGACCGAAAACCCCCTTCCGGTTCTAAGACCATAAAGGAGTGTCGAGCACAGATACAGATGAGACAGAACAATGATTCAATCCTGCTGAAGTCCAGTGCAAAGCCTCATAAATTCTACACATTTTACAACATGCACTGCACAGCAAACTGAAATGTTTGCTTTTAAAGAAATGAATTACCTGACCACGATATGAGGGCGAGTATTTCTGTATTCGGAGTCCATCAATTGGATATGTTTGTACTAACGTTAATGGTTGCTGGCCAGTTTGTTTTGGGTTTCATCAACACCAAGAGCTTTAATTAAAAGCTGTGGTTTGTGTGGTGACTATTTCAAAATGATAGATATTTCTCCGTGAAAAATGTCTTGTATTCACTCGCATTCTGTTCAGAAACTGTCCTGGTTATACTCGTATGTCAAGCTGCTATATTCACAGCTCACTGAAGGCTTTTCTATGAATATGATGACGACGAGGTGTGAAAGGTTGAGGCTTATTGTTACAGGAAATTTAGACTGCAGCATAACTGACATTTCTTCATTACACGGTACTGCCGTCAATCTCGGGTATGAATGTGTCTTTTGTTGACAAACAGATTTCCTGAATAGGCCCAAATAAATGATTCTCTATATTGCGGGGAGAAAAGCAAAGAAGAAAAAAAAGAAACCAAATCTTTTGAACGTACCCTTGCATCTTGACAAAGGCCTTGGAAAATGAAAGTGAACTCGACTTGTCTTTCACAATAAGCACAGCTAGTCCATCTAGAGCCACTCCCTGACGAGCTGCACATCAGACTCATTAGACTAACGTCCGCTGCATCTAGAGGGGCATTCGGTTATTACGGGGTGGAAATGTAGCGTTTGCACTTCTTTAATGCTGGCTGCTTAATGCCGATAATATTATTATACTGACTTCGCCACGCGGAGGAAGAAGTCACATGAAGTTATAGCAGAACAACAAACCCTCAGGCTGCAAGTGACAGCTTCCTTTGATTTAAAGATGTATATTGAGAGTGGATAATCAGACTTGTTTTGCTTATTTTCTGTGTAGTGCGTTATCATAAGGAACAGTCAAAACTATACGATTACAACCTGTGGACTTAACCCTTCACCACTTCAATAAGCACACCATTAAGACTTTTTCTACTGCTTTGTCAATGCCCATCTACTTAATGCTGGTCTCATTGCCATAGCAGTGTAGTTATATTAAGCTGCAGTCTCTATGTTATTCTTATATTATTCTTATATTTCTTTACTAACCCTTACAAACTCGCTATTTTTCCTATCCCCTGTGCTGCTGGTCTAGAAACCCGCCACCAACCCCAGCTCCACCTTCCAGCACACACTTTAAGCCATTGTGGCAGGCTTCCGACCTCCTGCAGAGCGCTCAGCCAAGGTCTGCTCCAGCCCTGGACCATCCTGGCGGTAGAGTTTGCATTTTGATAAGTCTGCATCATAACTTCTCTCCTCTTATTTGCATTTTGTATATGCTTAGCATAGACTCTTGGGGTTTGCTTGTTTTCATTTATTTACTGTATTTTTTAGTTGAAAACACCTAGCTAGCTTGCTAGTTTGCTAATTGCTGTACAGGAGGCACAGTAACACTAGCGAGGGACGAGATGTGCATCCATTTTAAGTGAACAAAATCTATTTATTTTTTAACCACTCTCAGATGCTGCCTTTATTAGCGCTTGTATTGCAGAAGCACACCTTATATAACAGATAGTAAAAAAGTTTCTGTTCTCCAACTTCCTCCTTTTAGTGTTTTAAATCAAGAGACAGGTCAGTTACAGCAGATTAAGTCCTCTTTAGCACAGCCAAGAAAATCATTTCACTCCCCTCATAAATGAGAAGGGATCTTATGGATCTACTGGCACGGACCATTTGTGAAAACATATTGTAGTATAACGTAACATATTATACACATTTCATCCCAAAGTGGTGCAGAGTCGGCTATAAATGGGCAGATTGGCAGAGAAATATATAATATATAACGGATATATAGTCACACAAAAGAGAGTCGGATTCTAATGGAATATTCCCACTGTGCAACTTATTACTGAAAAATGTATTCTTCCACAAATAACCAATTTTTCTTCTTTATCATGCAGCACATTGGACACATATAGTGCTAACTGCTCTCTTAATGAACTCATTACTTGTCCGCACGCTTCAAAGCCGTTTGATTTACTGTCGCTTTACATCTTTCCCCAGTGGGTTTGGTTTCTTGTAACATTAAAATGGATTTTACTAATGTTCTTTCTGTGTAGCAGCTCTTACAGGCTGCTGTATCATGGCTGCTACTGTATCCTTGCAAGCACAACATGTCTGTCAATTACACTATTGCTTGCGACATGAGTACTTTGGTCTCATTCAGAACGTCTACAGATCTCCTTCATTTATGTTTAACGTGGAGAAATGGCTTCACAATCCAAACATCAGAGATGGTTGTGCAAAATTCATTCTAATGACGTTCAAGTCACTGGAGTGCGGGACAAAAACGTGCGCGTGTTGCCTGAAAGGTGAAACACGAGCATGCACAGCCATGAGCTAATAATGCACTTCTGAGAGAGGGGTATGTTAAACTATTAATTACGCTGGTTTTCCACAACATGGTAATCTATGAGGAACTTAGGTGGATTTCTTGCGTGGTGCACAGGATAGAATGTGGGGAAGAAAAATATTACATCACATGGGGACAGATATAGTTCTTTTTTTAAGTAACCTGTAATGACACCAATTGTATGACTGCATGCTGCTTTGTAACAGGTCAGTCGTGGTCTGAGGATGCAGGTTTGGAAGTCAGCCACGCTGAAGCCTTGTTTGCAGCTTCAAAACATCCGACGTGCTGTGTGTCAGGGCTCTCAGGAGGGCAGCATGTTAAGGCCTGGGATGGGGCTGTCTGAGCTGTACTTTGTTTTTGAAGGGCAATTGTAGCACTGCACTTTTGGGCCAGTCAGCAAAATCCTTAAAGTGCAGGAAAGCAGCAGTGGGATGCAGCACTACCACAGTCAGTCAATTAGTTCAGAGGTTTCAACAGTTTGAATATGCTACGGAATGTACAGCACAAATGAGAACAGGTGACTTGTGCAACGTCTCTACCTAAATAACAAGGTATGTCACACATTGGGTTTGCCTCATACTCACTGCTGATAGAATGAACTTTCAGGATTTGATTTCAAATTTCCATAAAAGCCATGTTAAACAACCTCCAGGTCACAGGCAACTCCAGGGTTTAAGCTGTTCTGCTTTGCTGCTGAACATTTGCCAGCTTTATTGATTCACTTCTGAGCCCAGAGGAAAAAGCTCAGTATTTATGCAATTTAAAAAGCATACAATTCTGTGATTTCACCTGGTCATTGTAGACTTAAAACAAATTAGTGAATGGTCGAGCATAATATGCTAAGCACAATTTTCAGCCGGTGGCCGTTGTTTCGCACCAAGAGCACGATGATGCACATATTGATTTTGCTGCGAAGTACAAACTCAGAGGGAGTATTCAAACAAAAGGTCAAGAAAAATGAGATGGAACTTTCTTATTATAATTCTGACATTACCCATTTTGTTCAGAGTCATGAACTGAATCCTTAGTAACCACTAGTCCCAAGAGAATAATGCAACACTTTCAGTTCGTAAGTGCTTCAAGGACACTCTATCCCACTTACTTGTGAATTGAGGTAGTTATTATCGTTACAATTACGACATCATATAGGACAATGTGTTGGTGGGGAAGTCATACTGGAGAGGTATTAATACAATACATCTTCTTTATGTGTTAAGTTTAAAGGCAGGAGGAGACAGCATAAAGGGAAGAGAAGGATCACTGGTGCCTGCTCATTGAGACTGCTTTTTGGAATATAAATACAGAACAGGCTCTTCCCTTGATGAGGATAATTATACTGCTTTTTCTTCAATCAGCTTCCCAGCTCAGCATGGGACCCAGGAGTCTAACTCGGATACATTTTTCATAGCCTTTCAACGGCATTCAGCTCCAGCCAAACCGACATGAGAGGAACAGGATACTTAGCTAACCCAAATAAACAGCGTCGGTGTGTACAAGCCAACAGCAGGACGAGGCGCTGAGTGTGTTGCAGCTCTCTGATACTGTTTTCCTGAAGAGACGGGATCCTCTACTCGAAACCATCATGTGCCATTGCAACGCGTCTTGTTTGTTTCATCCGTGATCCGTTTGCCTCTTCCCTCACACCACACTACTGTCTCTCTTTCTCTACAGGTTGTCAAAGTACCTCGGGAAAGAGTGAGATCAGCTACTAGATGCTACTACAGCCGATCGGGAGAAAAAAATCTACTTTAGAATACTTCAAATCTCTCCGGGCACCGCCATAACTGCCCTTCCACAGTTGCCAGGTGTAAACTAGATAAAGTTACAAGAAGATATTAACAGGTGAACTAACATGTGCTGCAGTGTGAGGAAAAATAAAACTGGTAAAAGGCAGGAATTGGTATCAGTACAACAGAGGAAAGAGCTTTTCTTTCTTCCATCGTCTCTTTATGCTTCAACATTCAACAACAATCAATCATAATAGAGGCGGACATTATGAACCACTGAAGCCCTGGACAGTGCACACAGGTCAAACCCCTGTGTGTCATTTAGCAGTCACTGGATTCTCAAGCTTGTAAAAAATGTAAAAAAGGCAAACAAAGCTGTTGTATGGTCAGCTATACAAATACAAAGACTTGTCAATCAAAGCCTAATTTCATCATTTCAAAAGTATTGCTCCCAATCTCATATACAGCACATTTAATTGTCCTTGTACACTTTGTAGTGTACATAAAAAAGTAGTCTTCACACAGAAATTCTTCCTTCAGCTTTCATTTACTCATCTGAGCGGTTCACGTGTCTTATAGAGGTCACATCTAATCATACGCACACACGCCACCATGATTATTTAAAAGAACATTTTCCCATTTTTGTGAAGTGTGGCTTTCATTTTCTTGTAACATAAAAAAAAAAAAACGAAATAGAAAACCACTGCGTACAATTACTCTCATTTGTTTTGACATCCTTCCTTGTGCTATGTATAGATTGGAGAGTGTTGCCATAATGTGTTGCCATGTGGGAAGAGTCACGAAGCCAAGGGGCTAACAGTGGAGCCAGTCAAAGCCAAAGTCAGAGCCATGTCCGCCCTTCACATGCACTCCCCAATACACACATCAACAAGCCCACAGTACATTTTCAGCCACTGACTTTCATTGCAAATGACTGCTCTCTGAATGTTTCCAGGCAAAAAAACGTTCCTCACAGAAAGCGGGTTACATATCATGCATCTTTACAGATTTATTAAAGGTAATGAAATCCGTGATCTATATGCTCATCATTCCCTCCCTATTTTTTGCCAGAAAAGCAGGTTTTAGCCCATAAATTTGAGTCTATATACAGTAGCCTGTGCCTATGGAGCATGAAGAGGAGGGTTTACTCCTGCAGGGACCGGCCTTTGGCAGGCTCACTAATGGGATATGGTCCACAGCTCCACCTGTTCCAATGAATTTCTCTCCGTGGATCAGCTTGACAGTATCACGTGAGAGAGCCTGCAATTGGGAGGTAATGGGGAGGTAGTGGTTTGAGAGACAGCAACGATCATCCCTGATTTCATGGATATTATTCCAGCAGCCATTTAAAAATCAAACATCACCACTACTCTCTCCAAAGGGGGGGAGGAGGCAAGACGGTGAAAAATGACAAAAGGCTTCAAGGACAAGAACCAAGCAAAAGGGCCCTGACAGCCTAACTTGTCGTGGTTTTCCAGAGGATGCAGTGGTGTCAAATACGATTATTTCTTTTTTTTTTGCCCACAACAGAGTGACAGTGTGGAGAATTCCTCTGGCTATTCTGTTCCAGAAGGGTATCTCTGCACATTAAGTAACCTATATTATGTACAAACAGTGTTTGACAGGTAATTATTAAGACAATAAAATGTAGAGGAAAAGTTGCACGCATGCGAGCGCAAAAGGCCAAGTCAAGCCTGCAGTGTGCCTTTCACCCCCGCTTGATGCTCATTTGAAATATAAATCATTTTCATTTCAACACTGAGCCTGACTTATCTTTTCAAATACACTGTACATTCGTGGCAGTTTAGTGCAAATCCATCTTGATAATTGTCATATGCCGAGTGGAGTGTGGACAAAGTGAAACACGGTCACGCACCACCCAACATGTCCTGAGAACATTTTGTCACGTCGGCATTCACACCCTCCGTGTACTTTAAACAATGTAAAGTGAAAATATGCTCTTTTGAGCAATACTGCAGACCGTAGTGACAAGGGGGATATAATCTAGCGAATGGGATCATTAAAATGAGCATTAATAATGAATGGGACTCTCAATCTAGTCTTGTCTTATCCTTCACTATATTTATTGTAGCCTTAGCTAATAACTCTACATTTATGGCTCCTTTTTATTCATTTGCATATTGATTTTGTGTGTGTGTGTGTTTGTGAGTGTATGCATGCCTGTGCGTGTGTGCTTGTGTGTGCATGTGTGTGCGTGTGCGTGTGTTACCTGGGGGTGCTTGTTCGCTAATAGAGTTCTTTAGTCACAGATCTGTGTGACAGGTGGCCCTGCTGGCCTCTAGTGTGTGCTCAGTACAAGTGCTCTCCTGGGTGAGAAGCTGTCACATCCACTTACACAAGGGAACAATTTCTCAGTACCCCTTTCTATAAAACACAACTACCTTCTTCCAAAATACGGACCACTTTTACCGTTTCACAATTTCAAATTCACAACTCAACCTCCCCCGTCTCTCAGCAGCACGCAAGCACATGCGGCATTGCCTGATGTGTCCACAAAGATCCCCGACAAAATATCAATACCCCGTAAAGTTCATCGGGGAGTCTGCTACTGCAGTGTATTGAAATTTGCTGAAATATAACTGGCACAGATGCATGTCTCCATGCTCGTGTCTGGAGGATATTTTGGCTTTCACTTTTGACCATACAGTAACTACACACACACACACACACACACACACACACACACACACACACACACACACACACACAAAGTAGCCTACAATGCACTATGTGTGTGTCTATGTTGGAGAAAACAGTGTGAGGACCTTTCTGTGTTATGTTCTATGCTGCGAGAGCTGTCTCAGCAGAGAAAAGTTGGTTTTTTTTTCTGTGCTTTATACTTGGCAGTTGAACCATGAGGGGAAGAAAATGTCATTTTTGTTCTGCATCAACTATATGTCACCACAGGGAAATATTCCTCCTATGCATGCTCTCCAAAACATCCACTGTAGGCTACCAATTATGCAGTTTGAACTCAGGCATAAAGGAGAAAAGAGACATCTGAATTTATGAGTTACTGCTGCAGCCCTATAACTGTGTTACATTATCTTATTCAAATGAAGACATTTCTGGTGAGGTATACCTCGTCTGATTACTGGCTGTATTGAAGGTTCTAGGGTGATGTGAAATGACACTGGGGATTAAACAGCTGGTTACATTTTGATTCGAAGGCTTTAACGTTGTCAAATATATCGATTTTTTGACACACCACTGTTTGTTTTCATTTATGTAAAAACAATTTAATTATTGTTAATGTTTACTCAAGTCATTCTGCTCTTCTCTGCTACTAGCAAAGAAAATAAGTCATTGTTGTTATGTTATCGCCTTGTTATATTGATCTTTTAATAAAAATCTAAATATTTACTCAAATGTCTGTACGGTAAAGTAAACATAAGGCTACCGCCAGCAGCCGGTTAGCTTAGCACAAAGACTAGAAACCGAGGGAAACAGCTAGCCTGTATCTGTCCAAAGCAAACAAAATGTGCCTATCAGCAGCTCTAAAGCTCAGTGATGAACACATTAAAGTAATTTGTTTAATGCGTGCAAAAACTGAATTGTAAAAATGTGTTATGGCCCTTTAAGTGCCAAACTATTTCTTGTATGCCTTGTATGTGTCATATGTACCCCAGTTAGCTACCTTAGCTAACAATGCCCCAAACCAACAGCTTGTTAGACTAACACTGAACTGACTTTTTAAAGGTCCAGGATTTGGAGTTCAATGTACAGTAGTGTATAAAACTAAACCCTTTTAGTATTCACTGTGCTGTACTTATACTATTACCCCTCTCAAGCCATTATTGTATGCATACAGACAGTGATTGTCTGAATTATCACACGCTGCGATTTTGACACAACCGCAAAGCCGTCATCCTGTTAATAAAGGGATGAGACTGATAGAAATGTAAATAGCCTCAGAGAGCTGGCAGGGAGCTCATACTGTGACAGTACATCCACCATTAAGTTAATATTATATAATGCCACTGTGGTTGTCACTCAGAGTGGAAAGCTGTGGGTCTGTGTGGAATCTGTAGGTCTCATGTGTTTCAAAGCACACTGGCACCATCCTGAGGCACCACACAGGTACTGCATCAGTTTAAGAAAGATCAGCAGTTATTCCTCAAGCCTTGTTGTGAGAAAGGAGGAAAAAATACTCAAAATATAGAAAGGGAAACTAATCAAAAGACCTAATTTGTGTTACACTTATTAATTATGATTGTATCAAATTGTTAACTTAACAAATTCCACTCTTATTCCATTTACACTGATTACATTGATTGTGTATGTGGGACTTTTAACTGCTCTCTTTTTATCAACAAAAAAAAAAGGATTCTGCAGCCAAAGGTATATATAATACTGTTTTAAGAATTATTTTTTCTCTCTTGTGATAATTGACTCAACATAAATACTGGTTAAAATGCATTCTTTTTCACATTCTTGTAAGTTTTTACAACAAAGTTATTGACATATCATCATCCCGGCAAACAATATTGCATAATGGATAATAAGCTCAATAAGTGTGTTGCCGGACTTGATGTTTTTTGGAAGTGGGGCTTCTGTATCCTGCATTGGGGCGATAAATCTATACTGTAAACAATGCACACACAAACCCTGCATTCTCCATTTACTACACATGAACTGGTATTTGTTGAAAGACAACATGCAGTCAGAATATCTGCCCTTCACACATACTGCAGACCATGTGTACCGTCTGCTAGAATGTGCCAAGAGTTATGTTGAAATCAAAAAATAAGGTGAGATGCCACAGATATATATATATATATATATATATAATATTCTAGTTAAATAGATACTTGTACTGAGACTCCATCCTGATTATTTCAGTGATTTAATACTGCACTTCCATAAGGTTTGGGTACTTTCTTGAGAAAGACAAATGGTCCAAATTGATTGCCTTTATATTACTTCCTCCCTGACTGAGTAGCACCCCCCATGATGAGTGAATGGATCCTTCTGTGTAACAAACAGGTGTTGTGCGGTCAATTCTCTTACTCTTTCTAGTTAATTTGCCTTTGGCGTGTTCTCTGGTTTAATCATTGGTTTGATAGTCTGGAGCTCAGGACATCTGTTGCCCTGTGGGCAGTTCATGCAAGTCTCCAGTCTGTCTTTCAGGCCGCTAGGCGGCTCTACATTCCGTCAGCAAGGTGATAGAAGAAATGAGCAAGTGATATGTTTCTTTCTGCAGGCCCGACTCCAACGTGAGTCTATTTTTGGAAAACGAAGAGGAATAAAATGTTTCCAGCACTGAGCTGATGAGTGAGTGTCCATCCGAGAGTAGATGGGTGTACCGAGTGCAATGAAAAGGACGTGCTTGGCACTGAGGCTAAAGAAGCAATGCTCAATGGCTCTTCACAAGAGGCTACTTTATTAGTGGAAGTACACTAACAAAGGGCTGCATCAATGAATAACATGCATAGAGAATCAAAATATTTAATTTAATTGGTGGGAGGAGCTACCAGAAAAGTTTAATTTGTAAAAAAAACATGCTCTACTCCTGTCTTGTTAGGGAGACTCCATGGGAGACATTACAGTAAAATACAAGAAGGAGAAGAACCTTTCAAACCAGTAACAAAATGCAGACAAAGGCCCCTATCACTGGAAGCACATTGTCTAAAGTGCATTGTCTTATTTATTGTCCAACAGTCAGGCTGATTGTAATCTTTCCAATCAGCTCGAATGGCCCTTGTTCTGTGTAACAACATGTCCTTCAGTTCCCCCCTTTTATTGCACCACCCTTAGGATTTGCCCTTCATGCAAGACAAAATCCAAAATGAATTGACAGCATCATTAGGTGGTGCTTTGTAGTGTCTGAGGTTGGTGATACTGCTATAAAACAAGAAGTTGATGTTTTCTAAATGGGGCTCCCTTTTCCTCAGTGACCAGCCCAGAGTAGAGACAGAGCAGAAAGTGTGTATGACACTAAAGGGTGTTTGGCGTTTCCCCGATATGCTGGCCTTGGTAATTTGAGCACTAGTGTGACATTTCAGACTCAACATGGACGAAGACAGAGGAATAAAGAGAGCGTTTGGGGCTTTGGCGCAGCACTACCTTGCAACACTTCTGGTGTAAACAAGTGATTATAATCCCTCTTAGCTTTGATACCCTTGAAGATGTTTGGCACAATGACAAACAGGGATGGAAAGAGAAATAGGATATCATACGCAAGTAAAAGTACTGTTACCTTTACTCAAGTAAAAGTAGGTCAGTTTAAATGTACTCTGAGTAAATCATACTCTGCATCTGATGCTACTATCAAATAATTAAATAACACCATTTGTAAAATAAATTACATTTCTGGCACTTTACTGCATTTGCATAACCACCTTCATCAATGTAGCCTTCTTACAACAATCACTAACGAAGACAAAATTCAAACAATTAAACAAAAATTACATAAAATAAAAAGTCCATGGACACCATGGCGGGTGCAACAATATTAAGTCACATAAATGAAATGGGCTTTTTACAGCATTAACAGAATACCACATCACCAACTCAGAGATATACAAACAGTATAAACCCACGGCTGAAGCTACAAACACATATTAAAGCAAAAAGAGTTTTTGTACACCACGTACTTACAACGAACAGAGTGTGTGTTGTAGCATCACTCACATGCTGGATGTCATTCAGTGTGAGTCTCGCGCACCATGATGTCCACCTCAACCTGCTCCAGGTTCAACTCCTCCACTCGTTCAGTCTCAATGCAGAATACAGGTGAAGAAATGTACTCCTAGATCAGACTGAGCCGTGAGAACTAGGTTAAAAGAGGAAAAAAGAAAGATAAAGATTCAATACAATGAAATGCATGTATGTACGCAGGTCGCAGCATTACTTGCAGTTTAACTGCAAATTTGAGTAGTTTGCTCACTTATAAAAGTGTAAAGTTAGCTTAAGTTACACACTACAAACACTCACATAGCATATGTAAATGATGTACTTGAAATAATTAATCAAAAATATAACTGTAACATTATACTCATACAGTTGTTAGGCAATTATACAAGTGATATTACAACCTAGCTAGCTAAATACGCTATGGCTAGGCTAACTTTATGTAACATTAACGTGATTACTTTTACCACATAGAAATTAACTAAAACTCCAACATACCTTGTAGGTCGGTTCCTACTTAAGACTACTTAATTCGCCATTGTTCTTGTCCTCTTTCTTCCAGGTTGTAGTGTATGTATACAGTCTACACCTAATATTTAAACTTTGCTGGAGAGCGCCAAGCTCCGGCACCTGCGCACTTCGTGTTGATTAAATGTGACGCGGGAACACTAGATGGGCAGTCGTTAGTTCCGCCTCTTGGAATGCGTTATTTTAGGAAAAAACAGCGAGGAAGAAACTTAGAAACTAAACTGACAATATGAATATGGTGCAGTTACGTAGTCCACTCAAGCTTTCTATCCCACTGTGCTCCTCGAAGCTTTCACTCATTTTAGGCTGAAAGAGGCTCTGCAGTCCCATCAGGTATTATGATCACAAACAGCAGAAAGACCTCATCAGATAAATAATAGTGTTTTTGTTTAAATCATTGTGGGGAAAGTAGGCTTAATAAAATAAAATACAACTTTTTGTTTTTAATTCTAAATAATATATATCTATTTTTTCAGTTCAAGTACACAAAAACAACTTTGTCAAACTTTTAATTTATGTTGCAACTTGCACTTTGATAAGGGCAACGTTTTGTAGAGCAAATCATCCATTGCCTGTGTGGCATGAATATTATGTATAAATATTGCTTGTATCTAGTCAGTTGACGTTAAAGATGTTGATGTTTGGGCTGATTTATTGTGAGTAATGCTTCTGAAGGATAATTACCTTGATTATACCACACATTATTCACAGGGATTTGAATATAATTGTCTGACCTCGGCCTAAACAAGAGCATTTTGACATCTGGAACAATGTCGATGGTGAGGCAAGAGCTATAACTCTATATAATAACATATTGAGCATATTGGTCAATACAGGAGTTGTCAGTGGACATCTTGGTGGATTTCTCTCTCTCTCACTCTAATTCTACAATAAGTGTAGCACCAATGATTTTTTTTTTCCTCATCAGTGATGAATAGCAGCGTTGCCAACTCATGGTTTTGCCATTGAGACGTCCAGATATCTTCAGCCGTATTAGTGTTAACTCTCTCAACTGGCAGTACTGACAGCAGATTGTAAACTCCAACTGAACCCAAAGGACTAACACCTTGTGGAAGAGTTGGTTTATAATCAGAAATTCGGTTTGAATGCTTTCCCCGTAAATATTTTCTTTCCCCTCTAATGCTGATGCTAGCAGACATCCCATTTCCTTCGCTTTGAGAGTTGAGGCTGATGGTTTGCAGCATCTGCAGTAGGCTCCTGTGGGTTTCAACCTGACAGCTTGTCTCCACGAAGGCTTGGTAATGAGAAAGACTGTGTTCATTCTGTCTATGTGTCAGAATGGCACACACACAAGTGCTTTTGGAGCCTGTGTACTCTGTGGTTTTCCTTAAGCATTGCTTGACAAGTAGCAACCAAACACCAGAAACAACATTCTACCATTTATCTACAACATCTATTTGTCTAAGTTTGAAGTTATGATGGGTAGCCTTTTAGGTGCTTCCAGTGGAGGCTTATGTGTTGCAGTTTCATCTACGTGTGACAAATGCGTAGTACAAATGCCACGCAACGACTCCTTTGAGTGCAGTGATGCAGTTCTAGGTTAATGGTAATGGAAGCAATGATAGTGATGTTGAATGTAGAAGTGTCAGAGATATGCATATGGCGAACCAAGACAATTTAAAGGCCAATTTTGTTCATTTACACTTGCATCAAGTGTTTGTTTTTTGGACACTTGGGGGCAGTAGAACAAGCTGTTAACACAATATTGACTTACAGTATTATCACGTTATAAAGCTGCTATGGGGAGCATCTTAGTAAACAGCATTAGCTGACCCTTTCACTGCTCAATGCAATGTTAACTGCATTAGGTCTTGTCAAGTAGACTTCTAAAAATCACCTGCATTCTGTCATCTGTAGAGAAGTCATAAGGAAAATCATTCTTTCACTAAACTCTGAAACAACAGGGTGTCAATATAGCAGGGGAAGTGTTAGCATCCTCATATGATTTACTATATTTAAGTGGTGTAATTACGACACCTACTAATTGTGAACCTGATGATGAATATCAATTTGAATCCGTCAGTGAGACGCAGGAAAAAAAGAAATCCAACCTTATCCAAGGCACTGAGCAGGCGTAGACATTTATGTGTTTTTCATATTTGTTACTTGACATCAGCCCCCATCTCACCATTATGATACATCATTTGACGTCCACAACCAAACAAAAAGAAGTTCCCTTTTCATTTTCTCTGTGCTTCAAGATGGATTTCAAAATGTGCATGGTCTTGAGGCTCTGTAGCGGTGTTCACTCAGTGGCCGCTCTGTGTCCTAAGTTGGCCTAACGGGCAGAAAGCCTTTCAATTAGTCAGCACTCTCTCTAAGACAACGGGCTGTTGCTAACTATCTTTTTTCTTACCACACAAGGACAAAAGGATAAACATACATGAGCACTCAAAGGAACAGAACGATTCCACCGGCTGAAAACAGCAACAACACAAGGGAGGCAAAACGCTCCAATATTTCACAAAAATACAAAGATTAGAGAAAAAAAAACATAGAAATCAATCCAAAAGTACAGAGCAGGACTTTGTGTTTTCATCATTCCCGTATTAATCTCACAACCCCTGACTCTGAAGGGCCTTGATCTGCTGGTGGGACCACTGGACTAAACTACCGGCTTGTAGTGTTGTTAGCAGAGACTTTTTCTTTGATGGAGTATTTTTTACATTGTGTAAAGGGTCTGAATGTTTCTCCCACCACTGCTCTTCAGAAAGCATGCTGTAGAAATTTCAGAAAGCCAGTCCCTGCCCATCACAGGCTACCGCTCCAAATGGCTATTTGTTGCTTAGGAAAAAATCCACGGACTTACAGTCACCAGCGTTGACATGTTCTAATTTAGGAATAAACATCAATCAAAGAAAGTGTCAAACTGGAACGTTAGACACTCAAATTCCTCGGTGGGATGTAACAAGAGGCCAGAGGTTCTATGATACGGTCTATGAGACTGTCTGAAAGCCCTGGAAACTACAGTATTTACTCACACTGGCCCTCCCACAACACAGAACAATTTGTTCCCCTCTAAAGAAAAAAAAAGGGAAAAAAAGGAAAGATGTCGACAAAGTCACTCAACAGTGCTTAGTTGCTGTGAGAGCAAGATATTTATGATCTTTGCTCACTGGGCGGTAGATCACAAACTGATCTTGAGAGAAGCGGGACAGGCTTGGGGAGATTGCTTCTTTTCCAGGAAGAGCAGTGGCCCAAATGACGCTCTCAGTTCACAAGTGGACTAAAATGAAGACATGGCATTCTGAGATAGAGAGGTCATCCTTCAGTTTAAAATGACTCCGAGCAAGTCTGTCGGACAGGGTATTAAAAACTTACAACGCAACTAGTGCATGTTGTAAAATATGCAGCACATGGGTGAAACTCAGTGTGTGTGTGTGTGTGTGTGTGTGTGTGTGTGTGTGTGTGTGTGTGTGTGTGTGTGTGTGTGTGTGTGTATATGTGTTAGAGAGAGTCAAGTTGATTGTTTGCCATTTTCCAGCTGGTTGATCACACTGAAATGTTGCTGTGTTCTGAGTGGCTGCAGTGCTGATAGTTTCTGTATATCTGGAGCCCTCCATTTGTTATCTGAATGTTCACATACGTTTTACTCTTGCAGCTCTATAACAGTATTAGCAGTGGAAACTGAATCTCTTTGAAGTCCTAATGAATGAGTGAGACTGACACTGAGGCAGAGAGACAGAGAGAGAGAGAGAGAGAGAGAGAGAGATGATGGGTCTTAAAACTAAATCCTCAGCAGGTGATGACTTATGATGAAGATGATGTGATTTTTCCATAAAGGCCCCTCGTGACATAAGGTATTTATCCAGGCCAAGTGATCTATTAGGTGCATATCATGACTGAGAATCTTTTTCAAAAAAATTATATTTTTGATTTCAGTGTCCTTAAATGAAAATAGCTTCTGGTTGCCTTTATGTTGCAAATTCAGCTATATTCCACCAGGGACCTTTTCTGTGAATTTGTATCGAGCTAAAACATTTTTCTGTCCTGCATATCAGGGACACGATGAAGACTGCAAGACGACAACGACGCTGGACAGACGACAATAGTTATCTGTTCCATGGTATGGATGGGATTGCAGGCTGAGCCCCCTTGGCCATCAATGGGTGCGACTGTGCACATACAGTTTGCATGTTAATGGCCTGTAAATTAGGTTGAGCCTTTTCCAAAGCTATGATGGCTGCCCCCCCCCCCCCTTCATCAAAGGGCACAATGGTCACACTGTCTCTCATCTGCTAAGAATTAAGTGGCAGTGACTGTAAGGACCAGGATGCTCCACTAGGGGGGACTCCCTCGCACTGTGGTGAAGGCGAGGAAGGGAAAGTTGGAGGAGCTGCCACCACCACCGCACACTGCCAGGTCAAACATAGTCACAATTGATTTTTCTATCATTATTATTAATGTGATAATCACACTGTGGAGGTTGTTGTGTCGCTGACCCTTGAAGCAACTGTCAGCAACCTCTTTTTTATGTATATGTTTAGACATGTTCAATATCCAATTTTTTTTTTTTCCTTTTACTAAAAAAACATGACTTGATTAAGAAAAGATGGATTCATTTTTTTTTTTTTATCTCTAGTTTTGAACCACAGCAATGACGCCTTTTGCTCAAGTTACCCAAGTATACAATCGGAGTATACTCTCTGGATGATTGAATAGGAGTAATGAAGCTTGCATGGAATGTGCCCTCTCCCCACAGCAGAAAACATTGGGATCTTGTCAAGTTGTTTTTGTCCAACAGCACTATAATCTCAAGGTCTTCTGAGTGCTTCTGAGAGAAACACAGAGAGGAAAGGGAGAGTGAAAGAAAGAGAAATTGTGCGCGTGTGTTTATCAGACCAAAGGATTTGCTCCGACTGCCAGCAACTGGAACTAATTGCATTTTGGTTTGGCCGACTTACATGAACAAACTTTTTACTGATACATGTGAGAACTGAGTATAATGCAGTTAATGTTTGGCATTTGTGCTCTGTGTCATCTCGCCCTGCAGCGTACACTTGAGGCTGCACACGGGGAGATTGGGAATGGCTATATCAGGGCCTTAGGTGGGGCTGATTAAATACCATGGAGCCGCAGCCACACAGTGCAGTGATGCCTGCAGTGTGAAGTTGTACAGGCTGAGAAAAAGAGTGAGCAGAGCACTGACAGCTAACTCTATTTTTAAGATTACACTGCATGTATGTGGCAGTGAGGTGAGTCAATCACACTGTGTCACACACACCCAAAAGGTCGCAATTGAATTGCACCTTTTCAGAAAATCCACTGGAGATTTATGTTGGGCTGCAATAATTATAATAAGTGACTGCAAGATCCTAGTTGGACTAATGGACTAATGATTTGCTGCCTCTCCCTGATTATATGTATTGATTTATTATCGAGATTTATTCTGTTGCTGTTTATCAACTTCCTTTACTGACGCTTATTGTAATGAGCGATATAACTGAAGTCATAATTTGAAATTCCCATAATGTTGTGATTGGAACTACATATCACATTGTATACTCACCTATTGATAGTAATTTTTCTATGTAGTTGGTTGGGGGAGTGATATACCATAGTAGAGAGTGATGTAGAGTGAATTTGCTGTCAGAATACTGTTGTCCAACTTTTGTGTCTTTTATCAAACTGAACCAAGTGGTACTAAAGAAGCTATCCCAATGCTTTTACTATTACACACAACCCGAAAATTATTATCCTGCACCAAGTGATTAACGATTATATGGAACCCTGCGTTAAGATACCATTAAACAAGAAATCCCTCTGTTCTACTGCCAGCATTCTTGAAAACTTGACACTGTGGGTTATAAATCCACGTACATATACATTGCATGTGCATGTATCATGATTTCATTCAGCCCAGTTGTTCCTCAACTATGAAAGTGCCGCAACAAACCCCTCTTCACATTCATTAAAGAGTAACTGCACACTTAAACTAAGCTATACATATAAACTATTAACTAAATTATATGACTTTACTGTGATGAAACACATCAAAGCTAGTGTTAGTATTGACATTGCTTTTAAAATATAGATATACTGTATATATTTTGTTGCCTTTTTACTAAAGCAACTGGAGAATGACAGGAAAGTGGGGGTGAGAGGGGATGACAAGCAGCAACAGGGTGTGTAAATGAAGCATTAATTTGTTAAATTTTACGGCTGGCTAGTTAGTCAGCTAACGTTAGCTTGTTAACTCCACCATGTTTTCATGCTAACGTTACACTGGTTGGAGAAAATAAGCGAATCAGCGGGCTGGAGGTCAGCGACAGTGCTGGGTCCATGCTCCCTGCCTCTAGGAAAACACAGTTAGGAGGAGAGCAGACGACCGCTCTGAAGACGGCATTTACTCCGACTGAATATGAGTTGCTTCAGACCTGGGGGTGATGTTTCACTTTAAATCTGTTGTGACTGTAACGTAATGGCAGAGCAACTCATTAAAAGGCTCTTTTGCCATCATAGTACAAGGGTGACAACATGTAACTACTGCATCCACCTACAGGTCTGTTGTGCCATTTCAAATGTGGGGCCGGTCTCTCAAAAGAGATTTCAAATTATACCACAATGTAAAAAAAATACCTGATCTACATGAAGATATGTACATTTCATGTGCTTTTGTAGTTGGATCAGTTTTACATAATCCAGTGGGAGGTAAGAGAAGACACAGCAACTCTCACCTGGCGAGAACAGTTTATCACTAGAAGTATGCCTTGGAGGAAAAATCATTGAAAATCATTCTGGTTGCTGAATGCATGCACCTGCTAGCTGTGCCATCCTCATGCATGGCCGCATGATTATCAGTTCTTACAGTTAGTAGCATGTTTTTTTCTCCCCGTGTCAGAGGTTAAATGAGCTTTCACGGGCAGATTGTTCTCATTTGGTTCATTTACTTCAATAAGAATCAAACCTTTAACGTTTCTCGTCTTTCAAGACAAGGTCACTGATTTGGCTCCCTGTCAAGCCTATAGATTATATAACAATGTTGGGATTCTCTCCACTGTGGCATGTAGAAAACTTGGCACGGTGCAGTGCTAACAAAGGCGGTAGCCTGTGTCTAACGAAGCGTGGCGGTAATTCTCAGCAAGGAAAACATGTTTGTTACCAGAGACGATCTGCTTATGACGCCTTTGGTAAATTCCCAGGGTTACAGCCTGAATTGATTATTAAAGTCTATGAATTATTTGACCATTTGTCATGTTAAATTTTCATGTATTTACATGTTTTTCATTCTATTAACAGTTTCTCTCTGCATTTGTATCAATGAGTGAAAAGCACAAATGCACTGATGTATTCGGACAGTAGCAAGTAGATGTTGTTCTCCTCTTTACTAAATTTTATTTAATTATAAAGCCCAATTCAACATAGGGGAGCAGTGACACATTAACAAATCACGCAACATTAAGAATTCTGTTTTAACAAATTACTACACTTAAAACGGAGCAACCTGATCCGGAGGACAGCTCTCTAATCAAACAGAACTCACACTGTATCAACAAACATTAATTGACTCAACCGTAATTTAAACGCATGCATTGCTGAGGAATTAAGGCAAGCTTTTTAATTAGTAAAGAAGGGACTCCTCTGATGTGTGTGTGACGCCTGGAGGAGCTATAGAAGCAGAATAAAAGAAAAGAACCCCGCACGATACTGAGAAAGTGTTTTATAACGATTTATGTAGCTCATTAATATTGATGTTTGTATAGTGTGTATATTTAAATTTCAACGTAAAATGAGCAAGCCCAGTGGCCATATTTACCATTGTAAATAAAACTGTAATACATGCATAATTGTCAAATTATGCACATGGTGCAGGCTGGGTCCAATTGTATGGTGAATACAAGCTGCCTTATTAATGTTGTTGACTTTTTGTTCTGTGTTCCTTAATCGAAAATCTAAACTTGGAAGCGATGACATTGCCGAGGAGAATTTTTGACCCTGAACTGTGCCAAACCTTAAAGCTAGGGATGGCAATCTTGATAAATCAGCAAGAGTTTGCTAGATTTTAGATCCAACTAAAAAACCCAGCTCAATTTTGCCAGCTCTTTTCTAATGAAAGCAGCTAGCAGCACTCCAAAAGTCGCCGTATCCAGCGAGAAAGTTGCCAAGTCGGCAACACCGAAATCCTGTTCCTGCAGGCCTTTTTCTATTTTGGAAAAAGGAGTTCCTCTTTCCATGAAAACTTTGCCCCTCTGTGCTCTTGTTGATGACTGGAAGTGCAAGAGGATACTAGTTGGCATTGGTGAAGAATGACGAGGACCGACAATATATCTTCCTCCTCTTCCAGAGCAGCATGCCTCTACATCCATATTGAGACTGCAAAATCTCCTCTTTAAATGACCAAAATATTTCACTCCTATGTCACAGGGTGGATTGTGTTACCCTGATGCACAGTTGTTAGCAGAATGCAGCATTCATGATATCTGCACAACACTTCTACGTCTCGAAATTCTAGAAGTTAAGGTCTACCACCTTCGATCCCAAGAAGAGCAGGTGAAGTTATCCAGAGGAAAGGTTAAGTATCGGCAGCACAACAAATCAGTCCTCCATTTATTTAAAAAAAATGTAATTGGGATTTAACACATTATTGCGTGTGTGTGTGTGTGTGTGTGTGAAATATCTTTACAAACGTAGTTATTCTTTTTATGTCATGAGTACAGATAAGAGAGATGGAAAAGAAAGATAGACTGAGAAAGAAAATAAGTCTTTGAACAATCTATTTTATTATTTTCTATTTTGAGAAAAGTGTGTCTACATATGGAAAACCCCATTTACATTACCTTTTAAGTTAAGATGGAAAGTACATTTGTCGGTAATTGTTCAGTCCAGTGGGCCTCACGTTATCTCAAAATCACCTTAACTTGACCTTCCTGTTGCTTGATTGTCAGCATAACTATTGTGTTTGCCTAAAGGAGCATGAAGGATTTCTGAGACAAATATTAACACATGAAACATATTAACACATGCAAACTCAAGGGAATGCCCTTTCAGAGCAAGGTCATTGAAGGCAGCATAAGCCTGGGTCACTGACTATTACATTTTAATATGTATCATCTCAGTCCCACTACCATCTAGTTATAAATAAATAAATGAGACCAAGGGAAATCATTACATTTAGATTTTACCTGTGCCTTGTGTTTCACTGTTTCACTAGATTACTTTATAGTTTAAAATGTTCAGTCACTACAGAAAGTAATCGGTAACAAGAGTTCTAGATGGCTAAATCCATTCTCCATCACAAGCACATTTTGAGAAAGATGGAGCTGTTTTTTGCTTAATTAAAGTGGTGCCTGCTATTATAACCAGGTTTGTTATGATTGCAGTATTTCAACAGGAGAAGATTAGACACCTGTAGCTCCTGCCATAATTTAGAGTTACCCAAAATCTACTGAATGACATGACAAGATATTCTGAAATTATAGTTGCAAAAAGACAAATTGTAACCAGTTTGGTTTTAGCTTGGGGTTTGCATGAGGTGTTTTCTTTTCTATTCTATTACAGTTAAAGTACTGTTACAGCGACAGCTACAGTACTGTTACAGCTACAGTTAAAGTACTGTTACAGCGACAGCTACAGTACTGTTACAGCGACAGCTACAGTACTGTTACAGCGACAGCTACAGTACTGTTACAGCTACAGTTAAAGTACTGTTACAGCTACAGTACTGTTACAGCTACAGCTACAGTACTGTTATAGCTACAGTTAAAGTACTGTTACAGCTACAGCTACAGTACTGTTATAGCTACAGTTAAAGTACTGTTACAGCTACAGTTAAAGTACTGTTGCAGCTACAGTTAAAGTACTGTTACAGCTACAGTACTGTTACAGCTACAGCTACAGTACTGTTATAGCTACAGTTAAAGTACTGTTACAGCTACAGCACTGTTACAGCTACAGTTAAAGTACTGTTGCAGCTACAGTACTGTCAAACCTACAGTTAAAGTACTGTTACAGTTACAGTCACAGCTACAGCTACAGGCATTTCAACTGAAAAGGTCATCTGATGTAGTTTGACTTTACCTTGAATGATAGTAGGAAATGTGCAGATAGTTTATTATTACAACTTTACATAGGTAAATTAAGTTATGAAGTAGTTCTGATTTTCTTTGTTGCAATTTCTGTATTCTAAAAGGTCTCTTAACATTCTTAATTTATGATGTTTTCATTCAATGTAATACTTTTCTTGTCTTTTCTGACAGTGATGTCAGAATTTCATCACCATAAAGATAACTTATTAACTCTCTGTTTATACCAAATTCCTGGAGGCTTATCGTGCAACAAATGATGAAGAAAACACAATGTGTGTGCATGTGTTTGTTATGTGCAAACACTTATCCACTTGATCCAGATGAAATAGAAATGTGGAATTTCATTTGCCTATTTCTCAACACAGACCTAATGTTATGGTTTATGGTTTCTAGGGCTGATACACAGCCTCCAAACCTAAATGGTAAACCAGGGCTTTGTTGACATCACTCCTCTGATCCTACTTGTTGCACAATATCAAGACTTTTGGCTATTTCTTTTTAACTATGAGGTTAGTTTAGTCAAAAGGAGAAATAAATGCACTTATTTCATTAATCTGCTTTATATATATATGTAAATATGTGTGTGTGTGTGTGTGTGTGTGTGTGTGTGTGTGTGTGTGTGTGTGTGTGTGTGTGTGTGTGTGTGCGTGTGTGTGTATGTGTAAGAGAGAGTTATGCACTGTAGTAATTTTTTTTATCACTGGAGGAAGAAGATCCATTACTTAAGTAAAAGAAGCAATGTCAAATGACAATGCTTGTCATTTAGCATTGTCATTTAAAGAGGTTTATGTTGTAATATATAACGTTTAGTGCATACTTATTATTGTTATTTTATGTAAGCAGCATTTTAATGTTGCAGCTGGTTGATCTCTTCACTGCTATAACAATGCATAATTTATAAGATGATAATGTGTTTTGCATGAAAACATTTTACTTGAAAAGTAATAGCTGTCAAATAATTGTATATACTCAAATATAAAACGGGTACATTAACATTTTACTGAGTTAATCTCTTGTATTTTCCACCATTTACTTTTAACAGATGGTATGTTGCATCTTCTATGATATTACAAAAATATTTCTATTATAAAAAAGGTAATTGTCATTCTAAAATGACTTTAGGGGGGCCGTTGTTGTTTTTTTAAATTGTCAATATGTTTTTAATTTGACAAAATTATCATTTAACGTGTATTTCTGCAGTGTTTTTTTTAAAGCTCTGATAGGACTAAGGTGCTGAGGCTGAGTCTGAGTCACGGCGCGGTCTCTGTGCAACAGTGCAACTGTTTGCAGAGCAAGCAAATCTCACGACTCCTCCCCCTGTGCAGGCTGTTTAATTCCCGTGAGGTGATGCCCTGGCTAGTAACTTAATAAAGCTGCTGGATGCAATCCCAGGGCACAATGTGTGGATCATGTTCGTCTGACAGACCTGCTCTCTGCTCTGCTTCTGCTCTCACACCGTCTGCTGCTTTCCCGTAAGTACCACTGGGTCACACAGCCATTTCAACTTTTAGATGTGATCAAGGGAGCGATGCCTCTGCTGGTTGAATAACTCGCCAGGACTTATGAATGAAAACACATCACACACAACGGGGACAGAGAGAGGGAGTACACGTTATTGCATTTGGTAAGTTTGAGCTTTTTGACCGAGGGGAAGACATGACTGAAGTTATCAATGTTGCCTTGGATGTTTGCTGACACTTAATTTTAACTTTCAACATTTTTCTGAATGTACAGTAACAGATTCTAATGATTGATCTCAATGACATTAATAGTCAAAGTTCAATGGGTGACAGCAATTAAACGTTGTATGCTTTGACAGTAAGTGAGATAATTTGCCCCTGTACACAATGTTTAAAGAATGCTCTGTATGGCATTTTGTGATGGAAAGTCACTGGCTTAAATACCAAGTGGAGTTATAAATGTTGTGCCCGAAGGCAGCCGTGCTGATAGGGTTCAGTACATTTCCATCCACATGCACACACCAGGAATACATAAGTAGGCTAATCATTTTGCTCATTATTCTTTTTGCCAGGAGGTTCCTTTCGCGGTGTAACTGTCAGAGCATAATGGTGGCATTTAAAGGGGTCTGGACCAAGGGCTTCTGGAGAGCTGTGTCTGGAGAATACCTGGCCACTCTCATCTTTGTCCTTCTCGGTCTGGGCTCCACCATCAACTGGGCTGCGGGGGAGGAGAAGCCTCCCCCAGCTGACCTCGTCCTTATCTCCCTGTGCTTCGGGCTGAGCATTGCCACCATGGTGCAGTGTTTCGGCCACATCAGTGGTGGACACATTAACCCTGCGGTCACTGTGGCCATGGTTGTAACTAGAAAGCTGAGCCTGGCAAAGGCAGTGTTCTATGTGGTGGCTCAGTGCCTGGGAGCTATTACAGGAGCCGGGATCCTCTACCTCGTCACACCTGCTGCTGTCAGAGGGTCCTTCGGTGTGACCACGGTAAGAATGTGACAATACTCAGTTTTCCCTGTGTGTATGATAAGCCTTCTTAATGTTAGAGTTAATTAGGAAATTCTTCTGTTTCCAAGGTGAACTCCAACATCTCAGTGGGACACGGCCTTCTTGTGGAGCTCCTTATCACCTTCGAACTGGTCTTCACCATCTTCGCCACCTGTGATCCCAAACGCACAGACCTAGGAGGCTCTGCTAGCCTCTCAATCGGCTTTGCTGTAGCTATTGGTCACTTATTTGCAGTAAGTACCTTCCAGTGAGTTAGATTAGAGATAGATATGAAATGACAGTTAGGGTAAGAAGGCTGAGCGAATATTTACAGCAGCGATTCTCAAATAATTGTCAGGCTTGTCTCCAGCAAGATGGTGGCCTACTGGATCATATAGAAACAATGAAATATTTACAGCATACTTATATTCAAACAACAAACCTAACTATAATGCTTCAACCACAACAACCTTCTGCAACCCTATCTGCCTATCAGCTGGCCCCGCTCCCAATCACGAAACACTGATTCAAAGATCTATCTCAACATCTAAATAAATTCCACACGCCACATTACAGAATCGCAGAACAAGACGAGCTCCAAGTGCCAGCCCCTTCAGCATGCACTGAGAGCTGGAGCGCTGATGCATCTTGAGAAAGTACCAGGTGCATCAAAGCGTCTTCTGCGTGTGATATTGCACGCTTCGCACTGAATCACACCCACATGCACATCTTTATTGGAGGCTGCCATCGCATAGCAACCAATCTCCCGGGGCTCCCTGAACCCTGCAGAGCAAATGAATGCACAGGGAAATAGATGTTATCTCTCACACTGCTCCACGGATTTCTCCTTGGTTCTGTTTAGCAAATGCATACATCACGACTTGCATTAGATCTATTTTTCAGTCATGTTCTGTAAGTCAAAATAAGACAGCATTATACCTGAAGACATATATCTGATGATGATGCAATGTAATGACTGAAAAAAAATCGCTGTTATGTGTCCTCTAGATCCCTTACACAGGAGCCAGCATGAACCCTGCTCGATCCTTTGCGCCTGCTCTGGTCACACTTAACTTCGAGAACCACTGGGTAAGAGATACTTTAAGTAATAGGATGATCTTGCTTCTCAGAGTTTGCATGGCTAAAATTGTACTCAGCTAGTGGCTGGGCCACTTTGACTGGCCATATCTGTATGACTAAGTATTTAGTACTGTGGCACTGGTTCAAATGTTATGCCACGGTAGCATGTTAAATGCCCTGAAATCATTTGCAGTAGCTAATGGTGATGTCCTGAAGAGGGCGAGTGTATGCCGTGTTGAAACCCGGTAAGGTCACATTTCCAGCACCATTGCCAGAAAAGTAAAAACAGCTGTCACCTAAAAATACAATCAAAGAATGGTCTTTCACCTTTATGAGGGAATGCACAGAGAAAATCGGGGGATGGGGTTCTAAATCTTATGACCCTTGAATATATGACGTTTTTTTCGTCCAACAACAAAAAAAGAGGCAAGAATCACACTTTTACAGCATTTTACCCTCCAGCTAGATAATGAGATGTCCCTGAAAAAGGTGTAAAATAGCATTAGCGCTGAATTTTTCTATCCTGGCAATTATTTCTGCTGAGCTATTTGCAGACAGCATGGTGTCAATGTAGTGTGTGTTTGTATGTGTATTGGGTGATATGCTTGGGTATAACACTGTCAGTAACTGTCACTGCGGCTGGTATCATATTCACAAGTGCGGTCTCTTGGAGGCAGACGCTGGATGCCTCGGACACTGATCTACCTGCCTCTGATTAAGCTTGACCCTTTTTAGAGATCTGTAGCTGAACCCAGCGGGACAGTTTGACAGTTTTGGGTAGCAATGCCAGTGCTGCGTGTGGTCGACAGTGATAAAACATCTCCCATGAGTCACCAGAAGACTAACTAGCTTTGCTGTTTATGGTAGGTGTACTGGGTGGGACCCATTCTGGGGGCCATCCTTGCTGCTGGCCTGTATGAGTACCTGTACTGCCCCGACCCTGAGATGAAGAAGAGGCTGAAGCAGGTCTTTCAGAAGGAAACATCAGGTAAATACAGGGAGGTGGAGACGGAGGACATTGCCATCAAGCCGGGATCCATCCACTGCATTGATCTGGAGAAAGCCGAGAAAAAAGATCCTTTCAAGGACTCGACGGAGGAAGTGTTGTCTTCAGTATGACTATCACGTGCACTGGAAATAGAGACCAATCTGTAGAGCAGAATGACAATCAAACTTTGGAGTTTCCATCTTGAGCTTGTCTCCCCCTCCAAAGCAGAATATGATTTCTGTCCACGAGGCCTCACAGCAAAGCAGAATTACTCTCATTGCCATTAAGCTAATATGATGTTACGGCTCAATCCCATAACCTGTTCAATACTCCTCCCGGGGCCCTCCCTTAACGATTTTGTAGCAGTGTTGGCGTGTGAGGCGCACGCTGCAGAGCGACTGCACATTGTGTTGGGGAAGTATGTGTGGGGTCAAGAAATGATGTGGGGGCATCATGCTGAATTGAAGAAATGAAGAAGAAAAAGCAGGCTTGTTATTTTTGGATTAGTGTCACATGTGGTCCGTGTACTGTATGTGTAATGACAGGAGAGAATTTCCTTGTAGTCATTAAGCACATTAAGGTCCCAAGCAATGTGAGTTCAGCTCTGACAAGCATTATCACCAGTGCTGTGTTACAGCGCTCTCTGTTTTCAGTGCATTAGTCAAGGAAGAAAAGTTTATGGACACGGAGACATTGCGTTTAAAAAGTCTCTCCACTTTTTGTTGTTTGTTGATTTATGCCTGTTAGCACAAAACAACAAAACATTTTCTAATTAGCAAAAATTGTTTTTATTTTATACATCTAGATTGAGATCCTGTAACACATTTTGTATTTCTTTGTATGATTTGCTGTATTTTCAAGTTTTTTTAACTTATTGGTAAAATATTTAGCTCTGTCTTTGATTTAGCATTTAGCTCAGTTCTTGTGTTATGCTCGCAAGCACTAACTTGTTATAATAATAAAGTTTTTCTAAGTCATTGTCAGTGATTTCTTTTTGGCTTATTGATATGTTTTGACACATGAAATCAGGGTAGGTGCATCATAAAATCAGGAATTATTAAGTAGTGACCGTACTTATGAGGGCTTTCTCTTGTCCTCTCTTGCTTGTGGTAGTAAGAGCCGGGCGCTGGGGGAGAGGGGAGGTTCAGATCAATGATGGATTGGCTCATCTACCTTCAGATTATGTCTCCCCATGGCCAGATAAATGTCCAGGATGTGCGTTCCTTGTGAGTTAAGTCTCTGAGAATAGCTTTGTGTAATCTCATTCCATCAGCAGAGAGCACAGGAAATGATACCACTTTGTGGTTTGAAATAGAAGTGATCTGTTATATCTGCACTTTATTTCCTTTTCTAAAAGAACAGGTGCAATTCAATCCTTTTTTTCTCCTGTAATGTGGAGGAAATGATCAGCTCCACTGATCCCGCTTCATCAACGGAAGTTGTCTACATGGTGCAGCTATATTGCGTTTGCAAGGCTAGAATGGCATTATAAATCAGGTTCTAAATCAAAATTGTTTTTACAGATACACGAACTAACCCCCCCCCCCCTTGATTCACTTCTCAACCCATGTAAGTGCAGTCTATATGTGTGTCAACAGCACCACCCACTGGCCACAATGGGAATCATCTGCTGTGTGCAATAATGCTCCCATCTGTATTTCTCCAGGGGAGGGCACCCACGAGCCTTGGATGTGCAGGTTGCATTGCAAAACATGGGTAGACACAAGTCAGTTTATTCATAAAATTTCTGAGCCACATTTCATTTGAAATTGGTCCAGGCCATTAATTCAGAACCAGACAGGAGGATTAAATGTTGCACAGCCCTATAACAGGAACCCAGTAATTGAATGGGAGCCTGAGCTCATACAAAAATACTTTATTTATTTATTTATTTATTTATTTTTTAATATGGCTATTCCTCTGATTTTTTTTTTTACAATTTTGTATTTTCACCCCAGCTGAATCTCATTACTTTTCTGTATAAAAAGTTGTCACAGTTTTAACTCTTGAAAACTAGTGGTGTGAAATGTAAATGAATGCTGCTCTTCAAGGCCCACTGGATTCACTGGTTTTCTCAGCAGCACTATCCTCTACCTGCAGGTAGGCTGCCTGCATCCCCGAAGGCTTCACTGGCTCAAGGCCAGCGCCCTTTTCACATCCCCTTAATCATTCTTTACAGCCCAAATAAATGAGTAGATAAATGTCATGTTTCATGCATCGACTATTTCCTCTTGGGACACTCGATGGGGGGAATGGGCCAGCTCGGTTGGGATTTATTGGCCTTTGCTCATCTGAAGATTAAACAGCGGAAGGCAGGCGAGGAGAGCGCTCTGCTGTCGGATTGGAAATTTGGTTTCGTTATGAATTTCCCATTGGTGATGGAGAGTAAAAGTATTCATATGTGCGTACAGAGCAAGATATTGTTGAAATATGTGTGAAGCATTGACATTCATTCTGTCAAAAGTGCCAGTCAAATCCCCCAAAAAACGTCATTAGAAAAAAAAATGTCCTCCTTGTGTGTTGACCAAAGTTCCAAAGGCTTGCTGCAGACGCCTCACTTCGAAAAAGGCAAATAAAAAGTGACAGCAAGTGATGGAGCAACACTTTTCCCGCTGTCTGTTTGTTAACATGGTGGCTTATCAGCGAGATGTTGAGCAGAAAACCGATAACGCATGGATGGCCTTCACAGTGGCTGCCTCCCATAATTCATTAATTTACATTCACAGTCGTCGCCATTACCAACAATGCCTATATGACGGGAATGTTGTCACAACCAGGGCTTCATTTGCACATCATACAGATGCAGGAAAAGTATATCTCAAAGTGCATCTCATGCTTATCTAAGCGAGCACAGGCAGATTCCTTGCGAGTTGAAAATTCAGATGTTCAATTCCCAGCACACAACAGAAGGGGCAAAAAGATAAAACACACACCTTAAAGATCATTAGCAATTAATATTTGGGGATTCGTGAAGAAAAACAGCGTTAAACACTTGTTTAATAATTCATACTATAAACAAGAAAGTCTCCCACTTCCTTAATAATTTAGACGTAAGCTAATGTTGATTTATTCAGGAAGGTCTCTGCCACCAGCACCGCCTGGAGTGCCCAAATTTGAATTAAAGTAGGACAGTAGCAGGCGAGTCTGTAATAACATTTGTATAATTTTATTATTGCTCTGGGCTCAGTTCATTTCCTCCTCCAGTAGCTGCGTGAAATTGTTTGATTCTGGAAACTGCCTTGAGTCTGCGGCTCTGGGGTTGGAGGGTGGTACAGGAACAGGAAGGCATGCGACACTCTCTCTCTCTGTCTGATGCTGTCAGACATGTAACACACACACACACACACACACACACACACACACACACACACATGCTGAGAAAGAGAGAGAGAGAGAGAGATAAATAACTTTGTTATTCTGGGTTTTGTAATACTGTTACATTGGCTCACTTAATAACTCAAGCTGTCTTGAGAATATGATTGATATTCTCACTCACCTTGTCACTTCTAATGAATATTTCACTGTGTTTGTGCCAGATAGCTAAGAAGCAGAATAACTCATTCATTACATTATCAAATCATATAAATATGAGGATTTGTGTTTACGGCTTTTTTTTACCAGCAGGCAGATTGCCGTTTCTTGTTGATATTAGTCAAAGAAAGTCACTCCCACTGTTCCTGTGCATAGAGTTTGTTTGTCGAGAAGCGGATTGGATGAAAATTTCAGCTTTTTCTTAAATTTTTCCGACCAAGAAATATTTTGTTCAGCCCACAAGGAAGTATTCAACTTCATCATCATTTGGAGGCTTGCTGAGCTATCCAGTCTTATCTTGATTTTGTAGTTTATGGTGTTCCTCTACTGTACTGTGATTTTGTTTACCAATGATAGGACTATCATTTTCCAAAATGCTAATTTGCAAAACTCTGATTACTCCAACACAAACAATCAAGTTTGGGAGGTATTAGCGAATGTAACGCACACCTGAGACCCCGGTGGCTTTGACACAGGAAGGGCGGGTGGAGAGGTTCTGATTGGTTTCCTTGGGGCTCTGCTTCCCACCCGCACACATTCCCTCACTCCCCCCCCCCTTCAATTCCTTTATGCAGAGAAGCCCAAACTGCAGTTTGATGAAACACATTTGTTTGACTTAACTCTTGCCTCGCCATCACGGGCTAAATCTCGGAGGCCTGTCGGTGTAATGTGGCCCAACAGCAATTGGGTTAATGAGAGGATATATGTACAAGTGCGGGACTTGACCGGAGGAGCTGTTTTCCATTTGGGTTTGGTCTGCTCGTGTTATTAGGGAAACCTTTATTATTGTTGCCCTCTAGTGGGAACCATATAATAGGATTACATTTTATTAGAGCCTCCCAGCATTACCCAAGCAGCCCCCTCCTCTTGTCTCTCTTCCCCTCATGGTAGTGTCACTGACTCCTCTGCCCGCTGTGGGTGGGGTGGCTGGATTTTGGGGCTACGTGGACGAACGGGGCCTGCGAGTGGTGCCATTCAACAGGGGATCCTCATCTCTTCTTAGTTGCAAAAAAAAAAGTGACTTGCAACTTGACTTGAAAAAATCCTGACTTCTAAAATCGAGATTTGTGATCACTTTTGCCAGATATGAATCTGAAACTATTTCATGGGCAGAATATACTCTGACGTGTGTGTGTGTGTGTGTGTGTGTGTGTGTGTGCGTGTGCGTGTGTGTGCCATGCTTGCTTTGTACTCTGTAATAACCCTTATTGCAACAGTGAGTCAGAGACATGTACATGCACAGCTCCACAGAGTTTGCATTCAAGAAGTGTCTGGGGGTAGAGCATAAACAGAGACACAGCTATCGTGCACGCTGTGTACTGCCTGCTAGTACTGTTCTGAAAAAAGGAGCTCCTCTGACATATAATTACCATTGTTAATGTTTAGCCTGCCAAGGCCATACTTGATGCTATGACTCGGACTACATTGTAGCAACGGAGTCGTTCTCCAGAACTGAATGTCTTCGTGCCAAAAACAATATTTGGTGTACAAGCTGTGAAAGCCTGCAGGGCAGACGTCGGGCTCTTTTCCGCCCCACTCCCTTACACAGCCGGAGGCCATTAGAGGGGTGTGGCGAGTACAGCAGCAGGTATGAACATGGTCTGAGGCGATGCCAACATCTCTCCCAGTCCACGCCGACTGGTTTGTGAGGACCAGGAGAGGCGATGTCAATCAGTTGGTGCACTTAGATATTATCTGACACTAATGAGGGTCATGAAGAGCAAACCAGGATCTTTGCCCATATCAGAATACAAAGTTAGAAGTCTAGAATGTCTAGTCTAGTCTAGTCTTTCTTTCAGCCTTTAAAGTGCCCCATATTGTAAAAAGTGAGATTTTCATAAAGCAGGTCTAAGTGCTATATAAATACTGTGAAAGTATTGAAAAAGCTCAAACCATGGAGAAATACACAAAGACTGTATTCAGAAACTGTGCCTTTGAAAGGGCCCTCAGGATTTGTTAACGGTTGTAATATTACAATTATACAATATATAGAACATTTCACAGTTTTAAATGTAAACATTCTAAAATGTGTAACAGTTTAATTATGGCAAAGAGCCCTTAAAAGAAGGAAGAGTCATTACGTCCATGGTGCTTAGCTGGTAGCATTCTATGTGAATCTGATCACAATAGAGATTCTGTGTTATCAATAACTAACCATCTATCAATATGTATAGGTTGCTTGATACCCGGCTGCAGTGTATGCCAATGACATCAGCTGACAGGAAGCCAACATGGAGCCAGGTTGTTGCCTAGCAACGCAATTCCATTGAAAATTAGCTAAAACTTTGTCAGACAGAGCGTGAATACAGGTTTATTCAGACAGATGGCATGAGAAAAATAAACAACAAAAGCATGTAAATGTGTTCTAGTAAAAAAAACACAAGCATGAACCTGGAAATGAGCTTGATATGTCTCCTATAAATTGTGTAAGCTCTGAAGTGAAATTATGTAACTTTCTGCTCAACTGTAGCCTCTTTTGCAACACGTATGGGACCATGCTGAATGCTGAAATGCTGTCTGACAGTAGCACAAGTAAAGAAGGGTCGAAGAGTCAGCAAATGCACTTAGTGATGTCCGTTATATTTAATGTCTGCTAACACCATAAGCGGCTGGTCATACCAGACCAAGTGAGGCTGTAGCTGAAAACAATCTAGTGAATTGAGGGAGGGTGTGTCTTATTGTAGTTGGACTTTTCATTTGTAAGAGGAAGACTGTGTTCCATAGTCTTCCTAAATTGTTTAAGCTTTGGCAGAAAAGAAATTGCAGCGAGCAGAATAAGTTTTCCAGGACCCCTCTCTCCTCTCTCCTGTGAATGCATTGATATCCCTATGATATCATCATGGCAAGGCCCTTTCTGTTTGGAGCAAACTCACATCTGCAACCAATCTGGATAATTTGTCCACCAGAATACGGTGCAGCCAGCTAACGCTCGCCTGCTGTTCCTGCTGTGGCAGTGAGGTCTAGATCCCAGCAAAGTACTCTACCCTTCCACAGCGGCGTTAGGACCAATGGCTCTGTTTGGGTTTTTTTGGTATCAAACACCACATGTATCCAAAGATCTCCACTGGTTAGCCTCAACAACATCTGATGCATATTTTGAATACTGAAGTGAGAGGATGCCATTATGAATGGGCTCCGTTTGTGTGCAAAATGGATAACGCATGGGTTTTTAAGGCCCGGGGGGTGGAGGGTTCTCCGTTCACTAGTTTGTCAGACTAATGGCATAACAATGTTTGTGTGCGTACGTGTTTGTGTGTGTGTGTGTGTGCGTGTGTGTGTGTGTGTGTGTGTGTGTGTGTGTGTGTGGGTGGGATGATAGTTGGGGCTTGGTGTATCATGCGCCTGCCAATAACCTCTGGGGCAAATAACTTCATTGTAACGCTTTAATCCTGTGTTTGTTTTCCCGTGGGACGTGATGGTCAAAAAGTGGAAAGTTTAATGGCCCTTGGATTGGACAGGGAAGGGATAGCTGGCCTTTCCCCCCAAAAAAGTGTTTCTGTTTATCATCTACAAAAGATGCTGGAAGAGGGGAAAACTCTTTTGATGAGGAGGACTGGAAAACACTTTTGTTTGCATGCTGTCCTCCATCAGTCACCGCCTGACGTGGCGTTCTGGACTTGAGAGCAAACTTGGACGGGCATGAGAAATCCACTGCCTGTTTGTAAATATTTGTTTCAAATGGAGGTTGCCTCTGCACTTTTGTTCTGTTTTTTCCTCTGCTTCTTTAAAAGTTGGGCACCGTTACAATAACATGGCAAAGATTGATTTGCTCTCATAGCTGCTGTTAGAAGAAAAGAAAAAAAGAAGTTGACCTTCTGAACAGTAGGGGGCGCAAGCGCGGGTCATTTCAGCCTTGCTCCAGTGAGTGTGGGGAGAACTGTTGAGGTTGTAAAGGAATAACTGTCAATTGTGGCGCAAAAAAAATAGCACTCTTGACTTAAGACGGAATACTCACGTATGCTCACATGAAGGAATGCCACCAAAAGGAACGACTTTAAACGTGCACTCCCTTTTACTGACTGCGCCCCCCCCCCCCCCCAAGTAAATCTAAAAGCCTCAGAAGTGCCTCAATCTTCCCGAAATCATGCATGGTTGAACATTTGAAATGAGCTCGCACATCACCCCCAGGCACTGATTCAGACTTGATTGGGGCAAGGCGAGCTGCGAGTGCTTATTTATACGGCCACGTCACGTTGGAGGTTGTCCAAAGGGAGAAAATAGGCTGAAAAAAAGATTGCAAAAAGGAGTGAGAATTTCATTAACTGCATTCCGCTAAATTAATAAGTTGATTCCGGACTCATCAACAAGTTGTCTGATGCACGTGCAGCGTGGATGGCGTGTGTTGAAGAAGCACACCAGATAGATTAGATGTTAGAGAGGTAAGGTGGGGGGGGAAAAAAAAAAAATCAAAGGACTCCACCAACAATCTATATAATTATCATCATCTGCTGCTTTTCCTCTCTGGCAAAGAAACACTCCATCCATTTGTAGCAATCGCCCGGGGGAACGTTACATCAAAACTAATCATAACGATTAAAATCAGCTTCTCTGCGAGAGGGAGGCAATAGGCAAGTTGGAGGCAGGAGGAGTGAGGGTGTTGTAAATGCAGAAAAAAAAAAAGATTTCTTTATTTGATTTTATAAAAAAAATAACATAAACTCAACAAAGACTGAGGTACCGCTGCTGTGATCCCTTCTTTTGAGGGGAGTTTTTTATTTTTTTATTCTGCAGATTGGTTTAGACTGGGGCAGAGACATGAGCTAATTGTATCCTGATCTTTGCCTTGAGGGGTTTCGGAGCCCCGGAGCAAGTATTCTCAGTATTTTGTTCTGTCTACCTTAGCCAAGCTATTGCATTGCTCACTGGTGTAGGAAGAGAAGCAGCTCGTGGGCCAAATCGGAGGGGAAAAGGTGCACAAAAAGCTACTTTATGCTGCTCTATGTATCAGGTAAGCGGAGATTTATTTGGTTTGCTATTATTTCCGAGGCTGTGTGGACTGGGACGTTGAGGCGCAGCAGCTTTTACGCATGTGCCAAGCGATTCGAGCGGTACAGTTCTTTAAAAAAAATATTTAACCACTTCCTGGCTATTGTTCCTCAGTAACTGTACAAATGTATGCGCGTGGCTAGCGATATAAAACGAGGATTTGGTACATCTGGTATTGAGACAAAAAGAGCGGCTTAGACTGCGATCCTGTCGAGCAAAACGCTACTTGTCCGCCGTGTGAATTCGCTCCTGGCGCGTTTCAGCTCCGAAACACATCGCTGTCTCCCGTGTCGCTGTTGCTGTACAACTTGCTCATAACTTACTCAAACCTGCGTTTTGTCGTTTTAATGGAGTGATTTTTTTTCTTTCTTTAAAGTCAGTTTTGTCGCGAGACAGTTCCATTTCCTGGCTGTCCCAGATCTTTTAATGAAAGACGCCATTGTGGAGTAATTTCGCCGCGGGCGTTTTTTTTTCTCGTATTCTGTTAAGACAGGATGTACCTTTTACACACGTCGATGCAGAATATGTGGATCGTGCTTTAATACACACCGTGGCTGTGTTGAGATGTTAATATTTATGTAAACGGAGACATAAATAGGGGAGAAATGTGTCCTCCCCTCTCATCTCGTGTCTCTGACCGCGCCGTGCGTAATCAACTCCAAGGTCCGACTGCGAATCGGCAAATATAGTTTACTAAGTAATAATCTGGACCTATTTCGCCTATGTTAGCATGTGTTGTCTAAATAAACACCTACGGAGGTGCATAAAGTTTATATTGTGAAATTATATCTTACACCCCGAACAAAAAATAGCTTGCATTCGGTGGCTGTGCTGCAGGGAGGAGGAGACTCTGAAGGACGTTAAAAATCAAAACCCTCTAAGTTTAGGTCACCTGCAATAGAAGTCAATACTTGGTTTCACCAGTTTCAGAGGGCGCACGAATACAAAATAAATAAAAAAGATTGAGATGTTGGGTTGTCAGGACTGATCACTTGGTGGCGCTGTAATAATAAAACCACCTTTTTTTTTACATGGACGTAGAGCATCTGTGCATCTGTTTCCCAGTGGAGCCACACTTAACAAACAAGACTGATCTGGTAGAGTACACATATTTACAAAGCAAGTCGGTTAGTCCACATTACAGTTCCAAGTTAGTGGCGCTTTACTCGCTAAATCGGAACCCCATTGGAGAGAAATACTGTTGTATTATTTGGGTATTATGCTCTGCCACTCCTGTGCCCTGGGACAGTTCTGTCTGTGAACACGCACCACTGTCTCCAATGGCCCGCAGCAACCGAGCACTGATCACACTTCCTTATCTGTGACGTCACGCTGATGCACTACTACAGTAACTCCACAAAGAGTTGTGTTGAAGTGGCCCTGCTCATAATGAAACTCGGGGGGGGGGGGGATTGTGTGTTTCTGGAGCGCTGCTACAATGTGTAATGCAACTGGCTTGGATGTAAAATCTGGAACTTGCCTTTCAGTCATTGTAAACGGAGTAGCTGGAGTTCTACGATATCGTTGGTTCTGTGGAACTCAGATCGGATGACCGTGAGCCAGACGATTATTTCCCACCTTTTGGAGAAAGAATTCTCTCAGCTCAGGAGCAGGTCAGCGAGGTCCCTTTCCCTCTGCTAACTTTTTTTATTGTGCTGGGCAGAAGGCGACCTCGGCACCCTTTTCACTGAACGCCAAAGTAGCTGCACACGCTGAACACATTCGGCATTTCGTCACCACAAACTCGCAGAGCGACCTCTGCTGCTGCGATTTTAAGAAATACGGTCAGCCTGCAGTTGTGACGTGTGAGATTAACCTGATGCCAACCGCAGAAATGGTTGCATATCTCTGTACCTATCAAAATACTGCACTTGTGTAAATGTCTGACATTTTGTTTTAAAATGTAAAACACTAAACTCCTGCAGATGTGGTATTGCTCGGGAGCTTATATTATAATGCCCACTGGACATTTATAAAATCCAAAGTGATACTGACCAGACAACCCGCCCACAATAATCACCCGGAGCATTCAGCTACGACAACCTCACTACCTGTGTTTTTTGTTTTTACCTTTACAGCCAGCAGTGACTGAAGTGAACCCACAGTCTGCAGTTTGTCTGTGTGTGGACATTTGAAACAAATGGCCACGGGCAACAAAGCAGAAACAACCCATCCAGATTATGTAAATACCAGTCTGCCTGCCTCGAACTGAATGTTAATGCTCTGATCTGAAATGCTAATTCTGTCTTGTGCGATATGTCAGATCACTCAAGAGCTGCATTGTGGGATGGAAAATTGAGAGCCGGTTTGCTGCTGATGTTGATCCCAACATGGCCCTTTTGATTACTGCAACAGCAGCGAGTCACTTTGCGGGTAATACAGCTTCAGATGCAAACAGAGATGTAGTGTCGGTTCCCAGAGATGTAAAGAAGATGTTTAACGTGATGAATTTGCATAGAAGGCTTGAAAGACTGTGATGGAAAAAAACAACTGGAGCAGCGTAAATACTCCATGGCTTTGATGCACTGTGCCTGTTTTAGATTTGTTTGTGTGGTGCAACGAAACGACACAAGTCGGGTAAAACGGGCAAATTCCCATAAACGGTTTTGACTCGTGACACAAAGGTCTGGAAACTTTGGGAACGCGTCTACAAAAACGGCCCTCGCATGGGAGACTTTTTTTGTAGCACCGTGCCAGATTCAAAATGGTAACAGGTGGGAAAAGTGCTGGCATGGAGGGGGCGCGGTCTTGATTCAGCCGCCCGTCGCGTGATGGACTGTGAGGATGCGGCGACCTTTGAACTGTCCCCGTGCATCTCTACTACTTCCAACAACTCGGAATGATTTTGTGATACAAGAGCTCACCCCCCCACATACCACCCCTTCCTCTACAACTCCCACCCACCCAACCACCCGTTCTCTTTCACTCTCTCTTCTCTCTCCCCCTGCAATTTTCCATAATGCCTTACAGATTTTACACTCAATCCACCTTTGCGATGACAAGGCTTTGAGGAAATCCAATTCCAACCAAGCTGTTTTCAGAACTTACTCTCCACAGGCACACACTCGCACGCACTCACTCACACACACACACACACACACACACACACACACACACACACACACACACACACCACCATCTCCACAAATTAGTCAGGGAACAAATTACCTGCATTCTGAGTGTGATCCCACGCACTTTGCCGGCTGCCTTACACAGGTCCCCTTTTGAAGAGCAGCCATGTGATTTCTCTCTCTTTTGCCCCGCAGGCCCCCTTTGCCTTCTGCGAGGGATTCTGGAGTTGAATTTTAAAAACTATGTATGGCTGCTGCCTGCGCTTATCAGCGCGTGCACAAGCGGCATGCAAATCAGACCGGGATCACACACCGCATTGGAGGCCTGCACTCAAAGGCAAGCTTAATTGCTAATTGGGTATCTAGGTGTGAAACTCCCACTGCCAATGAGAAGCAGGAATGTGGATGTTTTAAGGCCAGTGGTTGAACTAATTAATTTGAATGTGAATGTTATTAAAATTTGTGGATTCCCTGTATTTTCTATGGGGGGGGAAAAAAACACAGCCCTGGAGAGTGCTGTGGCAGTACTTTTTAAAACAGCAATTGGATGTTGTGGTCTGGTTTTACACGCTAGGATGTCATTAGCGGGTGGTGTTTTTTGCAACGCTGATGTGGTCAGTGGAGGTGGTGTTTACACACCGCAGTCACCATACAGTAACTCTGATATTTGTCAGGCGTAAAAGCCGATGAGAAACTTATCAAGATGTTAGAGATGCAGGTACGGACTCGGATCAGACTGGATCAGGTATCGGTGACGATGGGCCGATCTGGTATCGGATACCATTATTATGATAAATAACAATTCAGGAAATTTATTTATGTATTTATGCATTACATTTCATTTCGCAAAGTTAAGAAAGACAAATTTAAGTCTAGCTTGATGTTGCTTTAGACTGAGGCATATAGCTTATTGATTAAACACTCTTATTGGATTGGTACTCGGTACCGGCTGATACCCAAAGCCCAGGTATCAGGAGTAAAGTGTTTTCCTTGAGGGACAGACTGCTGTCTCTGGTAGTTGACGTCTCCTCATACACACAGCAACCACTTACGTTATTATTCATATCCTTCATAAATGATGAAAAGAGTGCTCATGCATCCGGGCAACTGGAAATGATCTCACTGGCTGCCTTTGTGTGATTGGGAAGATTGTGATCAAGTCAGGTGCTTGAGAGTGATGTGTGTTTGTGGGTGGAGGGTGTCACGGGGGGGGGGGGGGGGGGCACTTGAGTGGGTTGGTCACCGCTTGGGTGTGTTTTTTTTTTTTGGTGTTGTTCTTTTCACTGAACTTTGGACTTTGTTGGGTCTGTTGTGTTAAAAGGAGGGTTGCAAAACTGCAGCCGAGCAACGGGCAGCAACACCAGGAGCACGGTGGAATAAACGCATGATGTAAAAAGGGCAAAGGCCAGCTGTGACGTGCGCGTGGACCCGACTCGTATAAAAAGACGATCCCCCCTTGTGTGTGTGTGTGTGTGTGTGTGTGTGTTGGGAAGGATTTGTTTTATTCTGAAAATGCGACACTCGTACCTGCCGCTGAAACAGCGACAGCCCAGAAGAGCCGCAGGCGCTCCGATGCTAATGTTGTCGGGGGCTTTGACTTCTCCCAGCCATTGCGAGGAAGCAGCTCCGCGCGACAGCCACGGCGCCGCTCTCTCCCCCCCGGTGCTCGCCGTCCCGCTCCTCACGCCTCTCCGCGCTCGGCAGGTGCGTTGGAAACAGTCGACCGCGTCCCGACCCGCGACCCAAACGCTCGCGCCGCGATGGACGAGACGGACGTCATGGACCTAACGCACCAGAAGGCGAGGAAGCGACCGCGTCCGATCGGTTCCGCGGACGAGTCCGTGCACGCTTCCCTCAAACGGCTGCCGATCCGGGCGGCGGAGTGCAGGGAACCTTCGCTGATGTACGCGGTAAGAGGAGAGCCGATTCCCGCAGCGTCTCTCAAGCAAAACGACCACTCGCTGACTTCCTCTCCGAACACAGTGATGCCGGCGCAGGTAAACGCGAGAAAAAGTCCGATTTTGTGTGGGAGGGGGAAGAAAAAAAAAGTAGAAATCACGGTCGCTTTTTTTTGCTGGAGGATGCGAAGTGACAGACACTGGTTTTATTGGCTCCGGTGTGCGAATAGATTGTCTTCCTGCCGTCCTTTTAAATGTAGAGTGCGCACTATTGTCACGTTATTTGAATAGCACGCACGCACAGACCCCCCCGTTTCCTGCTTTCGTTTTCATAGAATGTCGGTAATATCCAACTCTTTGATAATCCTCAGAGACTGAGGTGTCACAGACTAGCAGGCTCCTTTCTCCCGTCTTCACTCCGAAACTTTTTTAGCAGAAGTAATTCTCTTCTCAGAGCTGCACAGACGTTGTCTCACTAATGGTGTTTGTAGGTTAACAGGCGCCAGTTTCCCCAAATCCTATTACAGTGTTCAAATCATCGTCGTTATTGCTCACTTCCACCGAGATTGATGCTCCGAATTAATTTGGTTTTGGAGATTATGGCCCACAGGAGCGGGTGCTCGTGGATTTTTGGCAACATCCAGGTCAAGGTCAGGCTGCTCCAACTTGCAGAGATGAAAATCTTCCCTTGTACTCCTGACTGAGGAGTGTGTTGTGTTACAGAAATATAAAAAAATGTTGTTTATGTTCTTTTTCCCCACAAATGTTTTATTCCCTAAATATTAATTATCAGGCCCCCTGTGTCGTGTGTGTTTTGAATTTCACACATCTTACCTGTGTTGACATTTTTGTCCCCTGTGTGGTGTTTTACAGGATCATCGCTCCAGCATGTCCAGGCCCATGATCACTCGATCACCGGTGTCTCCCTTGAGCAACCAGGGCATCCCAACAGCTGCACAGCTCACCAAGTCCAATGCCCCTGTGCACATTGATGTGGGCGGACACATGTACACCAGCAGTCTGGCCACCTTGACGAAATTCCCAGAATCTCGGTGAGTCTGCTCTGCCATGCATCTGTGTTTTTAAGTGTGGAGTTTTTTTTATTGGGGGGGGGGGGGGCTGGTAGTGAATGCTTGTGTCTGGTGCTCAGCTTGAAACAGGGAAGGAGATTGCAGAGCGATTCAGCGTCTTCTTTCTGAGCCAGATTTCTCAGCGTCAGAATGTCATCCTGTTTAATGTTTAATGTCATCCTGTGACATTAAACAGTCAAATGTCACATCTCGTCAAATCACAGCAATGTCTCATGGGTGCACTTGGCGGAGAGACTGAGTATAAACGAAATGTTTACTCCTTCTATCTAGCAAATCCGCAGCGGCGGTTGCTTTTGGGTTTAGCGGGTCGTATCGCAGAATCACGGTTTCCTTGCGTCAGTGGAGCCCACAGTTATTTTGGGGCCGGTAAACAATTTGTAGGAGTGCAGAATGCAGTGCACAGACAAAAGCGACTTGGTTATTCTGACAGATGTCACAGCAGCAGTAAAGGGCCAAAGGGCATAGGGGCCATCTGGAGGCTGGGAGGCCGCACTGTCGCTCCGAGCCCGAGCCCGAGGGTGACTGGCACCCTACCTCAGGCAACCAGCTACCAGCTGGCCCTGACCTTTTCAGACCACCTCTGCTTTTCATCTTTTCCTTCTTTTCTCTCTTTCTTTCCTTCCTTTCTTCACTCTTTCCTTCTGTCTTTCTTTCTGTCCTTCCTTCCTTCCTTCACTCTTTCCTTCTGTCTGTCTTTCTTTCTTTCCTTCCTTCCTTCACTCTCTCCATCTCTCTTTCTTTCTTTCTTCATGGTTGATGCGTGTCTCGAGCGCGGTAACGTGTTCATGTCTGTGCGAAGGTGTGAAAAACATTTCAGAGCTTGAGAAAATGAGTGAGTCACATCCCTTTGCACATGCTCTTGCTTCACATTATCATTTTTTTTCTCTCTCCCTTGACTCCCGCTATGCAAGCATCAAACAACATAAGCTCAAGAGCAGTGTATCGATAATGCACAATACTAGTTATATTAAGACATGTAAGATTGTTAATGTTGACATGTTGTCCCCTGCTCTCTCCCTCCCTCTCTGCCTCCCCCACCACCCCACCCCTTCTCCATGGGTAGAATTGGTCGTCTCTTTGATGGCACAGAGCCTATAGTCCTGGACAGCCTGAAGCAGCACTACTTCATTGACAGGGATGGACACATGTTCCGCTACATCCTCAACTTCCTCAGGACGTCCAAGCTCCTCATCCCAGACGACTTCAAAGTGAGTGGGTGTCCATCCTAGAAACTGTAAAGTCCCATCAGCCAGTCAGCAGTCTCCCACAACTTAGCACACACAATGAATGCTAAGGCCGTGGAATGCCTTTGGTCGCTGGGCACTCCCTGACTTGCCGGAAAACGGTTCCCATGCTGGAGACAAAAGCGTGAGGGGCAAACCAAGCTCAGTCGTAATGCATTTGCTCGTCACGAGATGCAGTTCTGGTCCCCTCCAGCTCTTAGCGGCCAAAGATTCTTTTGAGATATGGAAGGAAAACAATAAGCTTGCATCAAGGCAAATAAATAAACGTCCCGGTGCCCATGTGGTAGATTTCATCAGCGTTCTGTGTTCTTTAGCCAAGTATCCATCCAGGGTTAGTCTCACTGTATGTGACACATTAGCATTCCTTCTTTTTCCCCCCTCTCTTTTATTACTCTTATGTGTCATTTAGTCAGTAATTACTTAACTTGCCCTGGGAGAAAACAAATAACCACATTATCTGATGGACTGTCCACAGTGTGACTCAATCACTGCAAAGTATGTCAGCTAAAATAAGCAAAGACAAAAGACAGACTCAAGTTCAACCTAAGGTTACGTTCGTATTGAGCAGATTTTGAGAGGGGCCTGAGAAAACTTGAGCGTGGTGAGATTCAGGCCCTGCAGTCCTGCGGGTAAAGGATCTGCTCCTTTACCCCACGCAACCCTGTGTTACATGTCGCACTGCATCTCCTCTACTCTGGATCTTTTGTAATTTCTGCTGAATGGTGTCTTCGCCTGGGTTTATTGCTCGTTCATGTAGAACAGTGGTTTTCAAACTACTGTGCGGTTTCCTTTTTGGTTTGGGTGCACATTAGAAAGAAAATCGCAACCGTAAACTGATTAAATTATTCTGTATTTTTTTCTATTATTATCTTTTTGCTCTCTAGTACAGCAGAAAAAGCATTTAGGCTGCCAGCCTCATCCTATTCAGTTTAGTCTGCTTTAAAATACAGGGGAAGTATCTTTGTAAAGTATATATATATAAAATAGATTTTTGGGGGATTGCTGGAGGCTTCATGTAAAAAAATAAAGAAATAAAAAGGAGAGATTATGAGCTATTGAGATATTAAGCATCTGTAAATGAGAAAAATTCAAACTGCAATTCCTTTTTCACACATTATATTAATGATTCTGACACAACTCAAAGTATGTAGAAAAGGTTTTTGCTAATAACAACCCTCCCAGTGTCGACCCGTATGACCCAGCATGAGTCACATACTGTTCTCACTGTTATTTTGTGGTAAATATCTGTCAGTTTCTCAAACCTGCTGGCCATCAGAGAGCCTGCTCTTTAAAAACAATTGGAAATGGACACAAACAGAACTACATAATATCCATGATATGCTAAGATGTCAACGGCTTTGCCCCGTCTCCCACAGGACTACAGCTTGCTTTACGAGGAGGCGCGATACTTCCAGCTGCAGCCCATGCTGGCTGAGCTGGAGAGCTGGCGCCAGGACCAGGAGCTGAGCCGGGTGTCGCGCCCCTGCGAGTGCCTGGTGGTGCGCGTGGCGCCCGACCTGGGCGAGAGGATCACGCTCAGCGGCGACAAGGCCCTGATTGAAGACGTGTTTCCAGAGATCGGCGACGTCATGTGCAACTCTGTCAACGCCGGCTGGAACCATGACTCCACGCACGTCATCCGCTTCCCACTCAATGGGTACTGCCACCTCAATTCCGTCCAGGTAATGGGGACAGTGGGCTGCTGTGGGTGTATCGCCAATTATACCGAGCCTTCCTCAATAAGTATAAACACTAACAGTTGATAAAGTATGCTTTTCTATATTTCTCCACTCACTTATGTGCCCGAGGCTTTGACCGAGGTGATGATCTGTTCACCCGACTTTTTCTCATCTGCAGTTATGCTGTAGACTTTTCGAATTTGACTGATGTCTGATTGCAAAATGTTATCTTTTTTAATCTAATCGAGTAACAAGAACAGCCTTGCGGAGGAAAAAAAAGAGCTCTTTGATGAGTTCATCAAAGGATCAATTTAGCGAGTCATCATTACACAAGTCTACCACTATCTTTACTTTTCTGTGATCTGATCGGAATAATGATTTGGACTTCGGCTCCGGAGCCGGTGGATGGTCAGCTTTAATATCGCGCAACCCTTTGCGGCGCTCATGATTCGGCCCTCATCTCACCCAGTCGCCCTCTCATGTGAAAAACAAATCAGCTTAATCCATGAGTCATTTCAATTGTTTTAAACGTTGCCTTTAAAGTGGGCAGTAAAGGGGTTGAAGGTGGATTTCAACCCATTAAGTGAACGGCTGACGCCTTGAATCATGGTGGAGAGTCACGTGAATGCTCAAACTGAGGTGGCAAACAGAAAGAGGAAGTGGGCAATTCAGGATGCAGCGAAACACTTGGGCAGACGTTTTAGTGAGATTTCTTACCAAATATAAGATCTGCAGATCCACAAGACTCATGCTGATGTACTTTAATACTGGCAGTTCTTTGGGGATTTGGAGGCTAGTGCTTCTCCACCAAAATAAAGCAAAGTTAGAGAAATAGTCTCGCCATATGAGGTCATTTTTGCGAATGAAAAACACCATTTATGCTTTTCTTTATTAAGCCTTTTTAGGTGTTGGGGAAGTTGGGATTTCTAGGGGAGCAAAACTATGACTTGAAGTTTGTAATTATCCAACAATATCATGCTATATGCTGTTATTGAAGGATTTAATATGATCCTTTCATCGGCATAATGAGTTCTAAGTGAAACCATCCTTCTAAGGCTCAAACTGACTTCAACAAGAAAACTTTCACACCAAGTAAAACGTGTTAAACTCATCTGTTATAATCAGTATGTATTTGGCAATATCGTATTCCCTGGTTATATATTGATATTCCACTAATTCATTGATGGTGAAATACTCAGATACGCATCAATAAACAATGGAAGAGGGGCATATTTGAAAAGATTTCACAATGATTTTGGATTGTGTCTCCATCTGAGGAAGTCAAATCTCCATCTCCCTCGGAAAAAAGACACACACACACACACACACACACACACACACACACACACACACACACACACACACACACACACACACACACACACACACACAAACAAACCCGTCTCTGAAGTGTGTGAGTCGTGGAGAGCAAGCAAGAGAGTGAGCATGCTCCCTGGCAGGTTGTCCCCAGGCAGGGCCCATAATCCTGTTTGGTTATTAAAGCACGCCGGCGGTGGATGCTGTATCTGCGGCTAATGGAGGCAGGGCGGGGGTTTTGAGAGAAGGAAGGGGGGGCAGAGAGAGCTGCCAGCAGTAGGGGGACCTTTGTAGTTTTGGCGGAGGCTTGGGCCTGGGGGCTGGGGGAGAAATGGGGAGAGGTTTTTTTTTGCTGAGCGGCCCACACTGAGCCAAGTGGCAGAGAGAAAGCCTCACAGCTCCCTGGGGCCTCTTCATTGGAATGTGATCCTACAGCCCCCCCGGACACGTCTGTAGATGTCTGCAAGGCCGCGAGATCAGGAACAGCTACGCGCGCGCACAGTCAAAACACACACACACGTACAGCAGAAAACAATGAAAAACGAGGCACAAGGCAAAGCGAGAGGCTCTTGGTTTTTGTGAAAGTCTCGTGGATGTCTCATCCAAGTTGCCGTCAACAGGTCGTATGTTGAAGCTCACTTCCAGAGCCATTTTCTGTGCTCGACTTAGCTCTAACTCTGCAGCATGTGACTAAAAGAGTTTTTCGGAGTTTTGCAGTAAACAAAAGGTTAGAGGTGACATTAATGTCTGAGCGTCCTCCATGGATGTTTTATCGGGCATCTTGACCAGGTTGGCAGTGACTACAAGCGCTGCCTGTCACCAGAGTGCTAATATAAGATGCTGACGATGCTTGTATTTCGACTGACATCTCCCTCCTTCTACGCCGTTCCACCTCTTCCAGGTTCTAGAGCGCCTCCAACAACGCGGCTTCGAGATCGCCGGCTCCTGCGGCGGAGGCGTGGACTCGTCCCAATTCAGCGAGTACGTCCTGAGGAGGGAGCTGAGGAGGACGAGTCAGCGAGGCTCTAATTCGAACAGGATAAAGCAGGAGCAGCTGGACTAGAAACCTCCCGAGCAGCAGGAGGTGCTAGACTTTTTCCTGTGGCGGCCAAGTGCCCGATGCTGCAGAGCTCTGTGGACTCTGTTTTTTTTTCTTTGTTTCCTTGTCGATGTTTTTGTTTTCTTAAACTTGAGAACCACCCAGAGAATTAAAAATGAGGTGCAACAGGAGATTTTTTTTGCCATAAGAAGATACAAGACATTTGATAAGTTTGAGATTGCAAGGATATTTGTGAATGTCGAGCCCCCATAAACCAATTTAAAAAAGGATTTATATACGCTGGATCCCCAAACAAAGTTTGTTTTAAAACTTGGAGCCTACATTAGGTTGAATATGATTTCTATTATACCCATATAAATTTAAAAAAGGCTTTTATTGCTTGTGTAGTATCTTGCATAGCTTGTCACCAGTGACTTGATTTTGATGTCTCACTGGCAAATTGGCTAAGTCTGTTTTTATCCCTCGCTGTAAAAAGGTCACTAATGTGTTGCTTACAGTACAGAATGTCTCAGTTGTCATAAACAGTTAGTTTCAACAAAGCATCTTTTTTCACAATTAACATGATGTTGAATATTGTGATACCAATGAAGTGGTTTTTTTTTTTAAACTTTAATGGAAGTTATTTTATAGGATAATGCCATGAAATTGTTAAAATTAGTATCCTCCACATGAAACACCCCGGACCATTCTGTATGCAGTAAAGAAAATACTTTAATAAATTATAAGTTCACACCATTTGCCTCATTGGGGAATATAATTGAATTGGATCATAATATTCATAATAGAGTCATGACCTGTAAATTTCATCATTGTATATGTGTTTGTGTTTTTTACATTGAATCTTTTTAAAGCAAATTTGTTGCCTCCGACGTGACTGAACAGATTATTGTACCACCCACTCCAAGATCACTTTTACTTGTAGCACATATTGATATGAAGTTGGATATAAAGTATTTCTAACATGACTGACCCACCTACGCTCCCTAGATTTGAGTAAAGAGGAATGTAGCAAAAAAAAGAAAAAAAAGTGAAATAAATCTCAACAAAAGTTGTCATGGTGTCTGTTCGCTGTTTGTGCATCGCTTTAGGGACTGCTATCACACGTCTGCATAGTTACATAGTAATTCCTCAAATCTAAATTTACTGCATATATCCTAACTCCTGAATACGTTCAGTGTCAAACAGGAAGCCAAATCTTTTACATTATGTAGTGTTTTAGCTCTCTAAAGCTAACTTTACTGAGGCAATATTGTACCTTGGAGGATTTATGCTGGTGCATCAGTGACTGCATGGGGCATTCTTTACTTAGTTATATTGAATGGAGCCGACTTCTCCACGCAAGTCCTGTCAGTTGTGCTTCCACATATCCCTGCAGGGCCAAAATCCAAAGTGAAATCCCACACGGAGCCCTGTCGTCTTGTCTTCATCCCTTTTGGCAGAATCTCCACTTTCTTTGGCTATCTGCGGTTTATGCTATATGTCTCCCTTTCAGGCCTCTTTGCCCTAGATTCCCTTTTGACTGACTGTTATTCTCATAGGCCAGAGGTGCAACTGTGAGTGGTACACAGCGATGCTTTGCTCTCAATCATGAAATCAAAGTATTCACGGAGCAGGCATCAAACACATCAACACTCAGCTAAAAGTATTCTAGTTTGCAGAGTTAAAATAAGTTCAGCTCAGCATTGAAGTATTAGAGGCGATATATCACTGATGGATTATTTTTAACAAATTGGAATATGATAATTCCAATATTCAACCCAATAATGAGCCATCTTATTCAGATTTTCCACAAATTCTCAGTATTGATGTTTTTAATTGAGCAAAATACTGTCAAAGCATGTCATTTTCATTAAATTGCGAATCATTTTTTAAGAATAGTTTTCTTTCCAGGAGTTGAATGAGAAGATGGATATCACTCTCATTTCTATACAATACATATAAAGTTACAGCCTGCAGCTGCTTAGCTTAGCTTAGCACAAAAACTGTAAAACCACAGTTTGTCATGTTTGCACCTCGGTTTTTGTACATGGATACAAAAATAAAAACAAAAATAGATATAACCTGTTGAATATGTGAGCTTTAAGTGTTGGTGAGAGCCAGGCTAGCTGTTTGCCCCCGTTTCCAGTCTTTGTGCTAAGCTAAGCTAACCGACTGCAAATTCATTGTTCAGACATGAAAGTGATATCAATCCTCTCATCTCATTAACTCTCCTAAAAAAGTCTTCCTAAAATATATATCGGTAAAGGTTTTTGTAGAATGGAAATAATTGACATACATCTGGTTTGCAAGTTTGTTAAGCTACATGAACCCAAATGGATAGATAGATAGATAGATAGATAGATAGATAGATAGATAGATAGATACTAACTTTATTGATCCCGCGAGGGGAAATTATTTTGTTACAAGCAGCAATAGGTTACAGATTTTGTTACAAGCAGCAATGGAGGAGGTTCATAAAGAAATAGTTGTTGTTTTCCTAAAATAAAACATGGTGTGAGAGAGAGAATGAACATGTGTTTAGCTTAGAACTCAGCTGTACATTTTTGTGCACCCTATGTGATTTCTAAAGTTTGTTACCTGTGGGGCAGCCTGAGCATAATGAGAACCTTTTTAGCCCTATCTCTTCTCACTTCCTGGATTCAGACTAACTTGAAAAGGAATTAGAGATATCCTCCTCTCCGGACACAGCCTGTTGGAGAAAAGATGAATGGTATTAAGAGGCTGACTTCCAGTCCTTTAGAGGACAGGGGGTTTTGAGGAGAATAAAGTAATTTGAGATCCTCCTCTCTTCTGTGGTGTGTCTGTGATCATGTCTCTCTCACTCGCTTTCTCTCTAGTGATTATTTCCAGTCATCAAAAGGCAGAGTAGGGCCTGGAGAAAGTGGCCGTGGCCGTCTTTTCCCTCGCTCCCCAGGCTCCGCTTGCTCACCACTGCTGAAGGTCAGTGGATGGACTCATTCACCTCGTCTTCAAATCATCAGCCCTCACTGATGCTCACTTCTACAGTGCCGTGCAAGCAGTGGCTACTGCTCCTAATGAATGTCCTAACTAAATACACTTATTAGCTGATGTACGTTGTACTCTGGATTTAGTCTTCTCCTATCTGCAGTCCTCCCTCTCTTGTTCTGTGTTGATCTGTAGGTAATATTCTGTGCTGTAGGTGCCTCCTACCTTTATTGAAAAAGCCCCTCGGCCATTTTATGCCAGCGAGATAATTATAAATGTAACCCGTGGCAAAAAAGCAAAACACAACTCCCACATCTCTCCCTTGCCATTTCTCTCTCTCTCTCTCTCTCTCTCTCTCTCTCTCTCTCTCTCTCTCTCTCTCTCCCCTCCTCCCCCTCCCTGTGCCTCCGGAGCTGATTTCAAATTTTCAAAGATATCTCCTAGTGAGGCTGTGAGATTGAAGGCTCATAAATACCTTTATTATAATATAATGGCCACATATTTCCAGCCATTATTTCTTGTAGAGAAATTAGTTCATCTGTGTGATGAATGCCTGCACAGTCTTTGGGGGCCTTAAATGTTCTTCGATGGACACTCGCTGCTAGGATAATATCTCAAATGGACACTCTCCAGTGGAATAATATGTCACAGTAGCTTTGCATGAGTTACAGAAATCCAAGTCTTAATGTAAAAAAAGGAGCCAGTCTAAATACAAAAAGTGGAGCTGAGCACCTGTGCTGATGGCTTCTTGTGATTGAACTTGCTTGAGATGAAGGCGGCGTGCAAAAGAGAAATCCATGTTTCTGCAGTAACACGTACTCCTTAACGCCCTCCAAGTTTTTTTTTTTGCGGGAGCCCAAGGCAACTTGTAATAATCCACTTTTAATGTATAACAGATTGTAACTCAGTAAGCTTTGATGACGTCCATTGTGGTTATGTCAGCTCGATCATACAAGATATTCTGGCAGCAGTTTCTTAGTGAATAGTGAAATAACACTGGAGGTGGATGGCTAGTGACAAAAGCCAACAATAACCTTTTTTTCATTCACATGTATTTAATAGTTTCTGTGACTCCTAAAAAATATCAACACATCACTTTTAACAATGTAAATCTTAGAAGACTCCGGAGATTTACTGTTGCCGAGAAATATATGCAGCAAAACCAGAAGTATGCTGACTTTGAGTCTCTTGCAAGGGGCAAGCTCCAAAATCACTATATTCTACAAACTCCATAGTGTTAAAGGTGCAATGTGTAAGATATGGACATTCAAAAATGAACTGACATTATCAACAGAATGTAAAGTAACAGCGTAGACGTTATGTCAAAGACGTCTTTATATGGCGTTGCAGAGATATCTACTGAAATGAGCTAGCCCCGTCCCATCCTGTCTTGTATCACCGCTTGTACCTTTGGAGGTGATAGTGAGTCACTGTAGCGTCCAGTCTGCCCTCAGTCTAACATGAGAGGACAAAGAAGAGCTTCTTTGAGGGCTTTTTAATCACGTTGAAGGTACAGCCCCCAGTTAGTGACACAGGAAATACAAAGATGGCTGAAGCTCTTTAGAAAAAAAGAAGCAAAACAAGAGTAAACACGTTCCTTTTAGACTGAGTAACATCTAATGTTGGCTATTCAGCACAACTAATGACAACACAAACTGTCTTGAAAAATAATCCAAATGGAGTCGGTTTTGATATGGCTGTTTTCTCGCTGCTATGGTCTTGCTAAAACTGAGCTCGGCAAGCTTTAACGCAAACTACAGGCTGACGCCACGTATGAGGATTATAACACAGCAGTGTTATTTTGAAATGCTGTCGGAGTTTCAGCACTTAAGTAACTGTGTTGCATCTTTCTGCTTCCAGAGAATTTGTGTCTTCTGTTTGTTTTTTCCTTGTCTCGTGTTTTTCTTTCATGTTTAGTGTTTCCTGCTTTTATTTTTAAATTAAATCCTCATGTGTCTTGTCCTGTTTTACTTCCTACTTACTTGTTTTTCCACCTTTGTGATTGTCTGCCCCACCCTCATTAGTTTCACCTGCCTCTCGTCATCCCTGTAGTCACCTATGCTCTTGCTCACCTGTTCCCACTTCCTCAATTTTCAGTCCCTATTTATACCAGCCCAGTTCAGCTGTTCTCTTTAAGTTTGTCTTCAGTTATGTTTGGACATCTGCACCAGTTTACTTGTGTTCTTGCCTGCTGTTTGTTGCTTATTATGTTGGACTCTAACTTGTAAGCTTTTTTTTGAATAAAATCTTTGGCCCTACCAATCTCCACACTCACGGACTTTGAGATGCGCTCCAGTGAAGTCTGTGAGGGTTTAGGGCTGTCCCACTGTCAAATCGTTGAGCGTTTGAGGGTTCTCTTGCAGACATTATGAGAAAATGTTTTCGTAAATCCGTATTTCTGCAGACTTTGCCCAAGGGAATTACCCACAATTCTTAGCATTGTGATGTTAAGAACAGGGTTACCAGTGGAAGCATGAAGGTGTATAAAAGGTAAACAAAGAGGACAGCACATGGTTGTTCAGCCTGGCAAATTACATTGACTTAGAAACATTACGGATTAAAGATGGAACATACAAACACATGAAATCAGAGGAATGGAAGCAGAGATACTACACAGATTTATTCATCAAACATTTCATTTTGTTATTGAAGCTGTTTTGACAAAAAAGAATAAATAAATTATTTGAAATGACCTCATCTTGTGAGGAAAGAGCCTGGAATCTGTTCAAATCAGGGAGTATAAAATAAATACCCACAATTGTACATAATATTTTTTGTCGTCATGGTAACGTGATATGTTGCAGCAAAGTGCTGTCCCATTCCTATTTACACCATTTCAAGCCCTTACAGCCTCTCACACTCAACCGTTTACCAGGTGATGTCAGTAAGTCCCTGAGGGTTCAGGGTTTAAGGCCTTAAGGGGGGGTACATTGGGATTGGGCCTCTGTCTGCATTTGGGTCCATCCCCTGTTGCCTGCTCTCCAGACCATGACAGGAGGAGGTGAAATTCTGCCACCTATTTGTTTGAAGTGTGTGGCCAGGCATTACACATTGCACCTGTAGATTAACAATAGTTTGCAGGCAGGTTAGCTGCTCTGTTTGGAAGTACTTAGCCACAACGGTGCTATGAGCTAGTGCTAATGTCGGCATGCTAACTTATGCTTACAATGGCTATGCTAACATGCTGATGTTTAGCACACATAGTGTTCACCATGGTCACCATTTCAGTTTAGCACATTAGCATGCTAACATTTGCAAATTAGCACTAAACATACGACAACTGAGGCTGATGGAAACGTCATTAGTTTGGCAGGACCTGGTCATAAACCAGCGTATTGAAAAAGTTATTATAAAATCATCCTGAGGGGAACTGAATAACCTTATAAAATTCCGTGGCAATCCATCCAATAGTTGTAGACATTTCACTCAAATCATAAATATTAACTGCAAACATTAGGATGGATTTTCTGAGAACCATGAATGTTTGTGCCAATCCTACTTATCCTTTGATATTTCAAAGGATAAGTGAAAGATCCTCATTAAAAGTGTCAACCTGCTGGTGGCATTAAAGAGAAAGTCAGGGCATCACAAAAGTCAGAGGGATTTATTTTCTGGGGGCCATGAATGTCCGTAATCACCCTAGTTGCTTAAATTAATGCACTCTTCTTAACTCTATTATCAAATGTACATATTTACTTTTAATTCTAAGTATTTAATTAAGATCCTGTCAGTCTACAGTACATTTCCACCAATTGTTCTACAGTGTTATATACATGTATGTACAAGGAATACACTTGGCTTGCCTCCCTTGTCAAGAACACCAGATTTCTGTTACTCCAACCTTCATCCGACCGTCTGTTCACCTCCTGGTGATTGGGCTGTGATATGTGACAGTGCTCCATGTGGAGGATTTGTGGTAGTGCAAACATGCTGCACTTTCCATTGTTTATTTATCAGTCAGGCCTTGAGTTATGGTGCACTTGCAGTGAGGAATTTTAGACCGGACTATGGTCGCTGCAGGCCCCTTGGCATACACTGTACACTGAGAGGGAATCATTTATATTCTACTCCAGAGGTAACAGAAGAACATGAGATTGGGAAACAGCTCAAACACCACTCTGCTTGTGAGGCTTAAGGCGCAGAAAAAAAGTCAAGCTGTATTTTTTTTTCAGGCTGCAGAGCATATTCAAGCAAGTTCTGTTTTTCTTTTCTTTTCTGTATTTTTTTTTTTTTTAACAGTTTCTCCAAAAATCTCTCTAATACATATGCTGTGCTCAGTTCTACCTTCATGGTCACACATTTTACACTGAAGCCGTATGGCTCAGTGGAGGTGTGATGGAATGCTGGCTTTGGTGAAAATTTCAGCAGCAATGTGATCTGACTGGTGAAGCTGCCTGTAAATGCTATAGGTGCAACACTCTAACCTGTATTGAAAAAGCCTGGAGGGCGTTTTAAGCCATTGAGATAATTGCAAATGTGTCCTTTGGCGAAAGCATCAGCAAACATCAGCCTCCCTCTCTCACTCCATTCCTCCATTCTCTCCCTCACTCCCTCCCTCTCTCGGTAGAGCATTAATAAGGGCTACCTATCCTTGATTAAAAGGTCTCAACTGCACCGTATTGCTCACCGGTAGTGCCCCTCCCTGCGCCAGCCTTTCACATGGGTAGACCTGCATGTTAGGAGTCCTCTAATGATTCTGGAGCTTGCCATTCGAGGGCCACCCATCCATCATAGCGGTAAGGCCAGCGGCTTTATTATAATACAGAGGACAGACATGCTCCCAGGCTATGTGGGACACAATAGAGGTCTTTCAACAGACCTATAAATACATGATCTGTCAGAGTTGCTGTCCTGAGGGCGCTCTCAGCTCGGCTCTAGCCCTCCGGTCAGCCATCACTTATGCTAAGATATGCGCCGGCCCCCAGGCTAAGGCTAAGGCTCAGTTCATTTCAGCCCCTCATCAACCACCACATTCTACCTCCAGCCATGAGAATAAATAAGAACAAGACGAAAAAAAAAAAAAAAAAGTGATTCATTATGATGGAAAGCAAAAACCTTAACAAAACAAACAAATGGAGGGAGTGAAAACAAACAGTGATAGCCTGCTATGGACTCTTTGGCAGCAGCTGAGTAGTTGTTGCAGAAAGAACACGCAGGGGATTTTGGATCCAACAACACACTTTAAGTGTTGGGAGAAGCCTGCCCATCCGGATTACATGCTGAGACATTTGTTTTGTTATTTCTTCTCTGCTAGATTCTTAATCCTGACAAACAACACCTGCAAGTGTGTGCACCAAATAAAAGGTATTTCTTCTGGATGGGTGTTTTGTTTAGTGGAAGAAGTGGGAGATCACTGTCTCCCCTCAGCTTTTCCTCCAACATCCCGCTTTTGTAAATGTATTTTAAGTGATATATGCAGCCCCTCGCCCTCCTCCTCCTCCTGCTCTCCCTCCCCACCTTATCTCAGGTGAGAATCTCCTCTCAGCGTTTGCCCCCAAGCCAAGATCAGCAATCTGGGTGTTGGGTGTGTTCTTTTGGAGATTAGTGCGGATGGAGGCTGTTGCATGTTAGAATAATAAACAGGTGAACACTTTAACGCTGCATAATTCTCTATCTCAGCGCCACCTTAATGTATTAAAATCGTATTTTTCCTCGGGGCAAAAAACCAGCAGCAGATTATGTCCAGGGCACGGCGAGTGGAAACCCAATGACAAATCCCGCCACTCGCACACAACAATGATCACCTGGGCAGGAGGTCGCTGTTTATCATGCTTTTTACCGAATCCTGACACTTGAGGGTGCGACTCAAGCTTTTTTTGAACTGTGAGTATTGCTAACGTGACTGGCGATGGTGGTAATGTCATGTTTACACTGGGACGCACTTCGCTGTGTCTGCAAACAACTACTTACTCCAAACACATGTTCACGTTTGCACCCCGCCCCCCCCCAAAAGTTCTTGCATTTCCCATCCAGACTGTACCCACTCCACCAGCCCCCTCTTTGAGTACTCCAAGGGTTATTGCGGTCCCCTTGACAGCCGAGCCAGGTAGGGGGTAGTGTTCATAATAGCTGGTGTTCTCAGCTTTGGGTTTTAGTGCCCCCTCCTTTTACACACACACACACACACACACACACACACACACACACACACACACACACACACACACACACACACACACACACGCATGCACACAACAACGCCCCCTGCACCAGTCTCATCCACCCCCAAGCGCTCCCTCCCTAACTCACTCTTCTTCTTCTTCTTCTTCTTCTTCTTCTTCTTCTTCTTCTTCTTCTTCTTCTTCTTCTTCTTCTTCCCCCAGATCTCTCTTTGCCACAGCTGCTGCCTCCCGGCCTCGCCGAGAGTCTTCAGGAGGCTTCCCAGCTCCCTCTCCTCTCCCCTGCAGCCAAGAAGGAAAAGCAGGCAAAGGAGGAAAATAAAACTTCAGGCACACCACGCGAGGCCATCTGGGTAATCTTGTTCAAAAGGCTTGAGGTGATAGCTGCAATTTACACAGGCAAAAAAAAAAAAAAAAAGAGAGAAAGAAAAAGAACAGACCTCATTTCCATACCTACCAGCCTCAAGGAGATGAAATTGAATAAACTAAGAATTAGAAAAGAATTACAGTAAAACCAATACGGAATATTCAACATTAGTTCATTTTGTCCTTGTACCACCCCCTTCCTTACACACACACATGCACGCACGCACGCACGCACGCACACACACACACACACACACACACACACACACACACACACACACACACGCACATACACACGCATACATTTTGTAATTTACCAAGAAACGGAACAGTTTGGTTGACATGTCGGTGCCATGGACAACTAACAGAAGCACACACACACACACACACACACACACACACACACACACACACACCCACATGCACACATTCACTAACACGGCTCCACTCAAGTACACATGCAGAAACACAAACACACACACACACACACACAGCCGAGGGGGGAAACAATATTTGTGATGAAAGCAAATCAAACTGAAATCCAACATGTTAAAGTCAACTTGATTAGTGTGAAAATGTAAAAGCATCTTCAACTGGCATATCCCACAGTCATAAAGATATGTTAATTTGCAACTTAATGGCTGAAAGCATAATTTTGCTTATATAAACCTTGAAACATGCTGCATTTTTTTTTCAGTTTTTAAATGTGCCTTAATTTAAGGAAGTAAACACCACCACAAAACAATAAATGCCCCAATTAAAATACAGGCATGAAGAGAAGTGTCTATTCCCCATTTTGCCCCCGCGGACATATGTACCCAAGCGTGTCCGTGCATTTACCCACACGCAGAACCATATGCGTTGTGCGCCGCTCGTAAACATCATGCTTTCACATTAACATATGTGCCATGTTGTTGAAGATGTAGGTTATCTGGTGTGAGATCCAGGCAACATGTTTATGGCGATATCACCGAGCATGCACGCATTTGCGCGTTTGGGGTATAGGAGTCTGTGTGGTTTCACGTAAGTCTATGCCAGTGACGCTGTGGTGTTACTGTATAATTAGGGCATAATGTAGTCACGGTTACCATTCATAATTGCATGCTTGTTATTGGAACATATTGCGCATTGAAGGCAGGATGTGCCATCCTCTATTCTTCCTTCCTTCTTCGCCTGCCCCTGTGTCTGTATGTCATCTGGCCTGCTTCGCAACCCCCCGGGGGGCATATCCCATCAGGCTTGCTGTGCTCCAATGTGTCCCGACAGACCTGATGTGATCTGAGTGGCTGACGGGTTTGTCCCTGCTGCCCGCTGTCTTTTCTCTTCCCCGTTTCACCCTCCCTCCCTGCACACACACACACACACACACACACACACACACACACACACACACACACACACACACACACACACACACACACACGTGCCTAAGAAAACTCACAACCTGATGCAGGCTGACCGGAGTTTTAGCACCTCCTGTGGAAAAGCCTCTGATCACGGTGCACGCCTCGCCGTCCACCCAAAAAATGTTTTTCAGGCACATGCGCGGCGCCTCGCGACTTTAATCTCCAGCTCCATCTTGAGTTTCAATTTTGCCGTGGCTAATTCGAGTGTAGAACACGGTTACGTGCTTCACTTCCACTTTTAGTATCCATTTGAATGAGTGCATAAATGTGAACGTTCAATTATGAAACCCCGCTGGAGAGAAACAATGCCCTCTTGGTTCAGTAGCCATGTTACACGCACGCAGAGGCCTGAGGGGATGCAGAAAGAGTGGGGGTTGGATACCATGAGACTAGGGCATCAAACTGGGGCTTAGAGACAGAGATATACCAACTGGAACCTTATACCTACAGGGTGTGTGTGTGTGTATATATGTGTGTCGGCTCGCATCCTTGTGTTAACAAAAACTCACACATATGGAGGAAGCGAGTGTCATACTGAGGAAGGGAGAATGCTGTATAGGGGAAATACGGTCTTGTGGAGGCTCTCTCTGTGCGCGTGTGTGTTTGAATATAATCTAATTGCTTACTAGTGGAGGACAAAATTGTTTCGCCTGCAGGTATAAGTATGGATGGTGCTGATGAGAACTGGTCTGATATCTCAATCCACCAATCAGCGATGCAGGGCCGCCCCACAGCCTACCCTCTCAAAAACATCACGTCTTTCATGTGCTAATGCTGCGCATGTGAGCGGAACATGTTTCGCTTATAAAATGTGTTTTGTGCTCTAAAGTCTGTGTTGCAAGTACAACCACAACGGAAAGCATCAGGCTTTTAGCCTTTAATTAAAAAAAAAAAGATCAGGGGCGTTTTTATTGATATTTCTCTGCACACTTCAGGCACAGAACTAGAATGCCCCGAGTCCTCAGTAATGTTTTTTTTTTTGTTGATCAATGATTAACTACCTTAGTCGGGATCGTAGATCACCTTTAGGTGCTCCTCACAAGCTAGTTTGTCTTGTGGCTAAAATGAGCCACGACGTTGGAGGAAATGGCTGCAGAAAGGGCTCAGGGAGGACGGTGACGGAGCAATGTCATTATCCCGCTTGTGTCCGTTCAAGCAGCAAGCATTTGCTTGAACTCAAGGTAAAAGGTCCAATGAGACAGGTGCCTTCTATCACTAATTTGCTCTCAGTGACCATTGCAGAAATGACAGATGGCGTGCTTAGTTTCACTGTAGTTCTCAAACTTTCTCTACATGAGTAATATTGCAGCTGTACTGCTTTAAGATGACACATTAAGGCTGGCCATTTATGACATGATGTTTTGACACTGTCAACTCTGAAAATTCTTCCTTCAAAAGCCCAAGGACATAACCGCCATTTTAAAAAAAAAAAATTTAGGGGAAGGGCAAATGTGACCCTTATGCCGCCTGTGATCATTTTAACCGACTCGCCGACATGAAGGGCGGGGTTTCAGGAGGCCAAGCAGGTCAGGAGTCACTCGAGTCATGTGACGACCCCCAGGGCAATTGTTGGGAGTGACAGGGAGACCAAGAAGCGGAGCTGTGGTGTAGCTGCAAGCCCACGGGTGAAAAGGAGGTCAGTGGCCACAGGAAGCAGTGCAAAAGAGCCCGGAGCTACTGTCCTTAATGAGAGCACATCCCCTGGGGTGTAGATCCCAGCAGCCTAACTGCCACATGAAAAACTCCAATCTAAACAGAGCGCTGCGGGCACAAGAGAGCAGCCATTTTCATGGTCCATTCCCTAAGCCAGGAGCCATCTTGTGAGGTAAATAAAAAAAAAAAAAAAAAACAAGAATATAAAGATGTGCACCTTGGTTATGGGCCAGTGCTGTTCCATCCTTAACACCGTGCTCCATGACTCCTTGTCTCACCATTTGTTGGATTTGAAAGATCCTGCCTTCTCAAGTCTCAAAAAAGATCCTTCTCCTCCTCCAAAGTATTGTAAATTGATTTATTAATAAAGTTTGTGTGCCGCCGAGGAACTGAGGCTAATAAAACAGGAGCCCTACAGGGCGAATGGGGGAAATGCATTTGAAAATAAACTTTGAGCAACTCATTAGATTAAGAAAATTATAACAATAATAACCCAGAGCGCTGCCCGGGGAGGGAAATCTCATTAACAGGTTTTTCGATTCCTCCTTTCAATACATTTGTTAAAAGTGCCAGGGAGTGTTCAATTATCGCCCGCCCTCTCACCTCCGAGACACAGGGCGACAAGAAACCCCAGAGAAACCCGCGGGGCCGGGGAGGGGTTTGTCCACACATAGCGCGCGTATAACCACAATATGCACACGTGCGGTTTCACTTCATTCCCCCTTGAGTAATGGGCTTTCTGACCATTTGTTTGATACCGGCAACAAACAAGACAAGAGCCGGAGGGCTACTCAGGCAATGCAATTCCACTCTTGAATGAGTTTAAAACACCCACCCATGTACACTCTGAGGTCTATACATGTCCAAATGTTCACGTCCTGAAAAGGAACAACAATATTTCTTACATTCGACGGAAACTGCTTTCATCCGGCAGGGTTTTTGTGAGAGCCATCAAGAGGCCCCACCGTAGTTTCTTTCTCTCATGTGTTTCCAATCTTCCTATTGGCCTATGGGCTACATCCTTGAGGCAGGAGGTTTGGAAGGCTATATTTGCTCTGGAACCATTTACCGTTCCCCTTCTCCTTCTCCAGACATGGCGGAGCGCTGGAGGGAAGGGGGGGGGGGGGGGGGGGGGGGCTGCAGCTCGGCCCACCTGGAGTGCTGTGTCTCCACCCAACCCCCCCCTTGTGGTCGTCGACAACGCCGTGCAGCATTGCGTTGTGCCTCGCAGGGTCTCCAACCACAGCGACTGCTTGGAAAGACATCACAATCTGGAGATCAACATTGAACAGCAGCAGCTTCCAAAACATCACTTTGTACGGCACAAAGCTGAGAGAATGGATATTCGAAGCATATGTGGCCAATTGAAAGCTCGACCACAGCTATGTTATGGCAGCGCCCATTACCATTTACAAGCTGGGTTTTTAAAAAAGCAGAGATGAGATGCTGGGTGAAAAAAGAAAGTTGAACTGTATGCTCTAAGTGCACACTGTACTATTCCCGAGTTTATTTCTGGTACCAACTGGCTAACAGTTTGCTTCACAGCAGCAACACCTGGAGCTACCGCCTCTTGCCAGCTAATATTCCTTAAAATAACTTTCAAGATCCATGCAAAGAAGGTGTAAAATGGACTTGTAATCAACCAAGACAGCTAAGTAGATTGTTGATTAAAAAGTAAGACTTCAATTAAGCCATATGTGGTTAGGCTGCCTGTGCCAAATTCAGCACAGGCGAAAAACTATTTATGTTATATCAGAAAAACTTATTTTCTTGTTTACTTCTACTAAGATACACTCTTCCTACTTTAAAAAATGCATTGGTGGATGTACTTTTGCCTATCAGTGTGTTCAATATATGTGTTGTCTAATAGCTTGTGCCTTATGTGTGTGATTTACTACTAAACCGCAGAATCGATCGTACCTTTGTTTTTATAATGATAAATCCCATAGTCCTCGTGAATTAGCTTACTCATGAAGCTTTCTGTAGTTCAAATTATTATCAGGCTATAGAAAATGCCGTGCTGTTTACAAATGCAATAACATCAGTGGTGTATATAGGCTATAAAGCCATAGCTTGGCGGTGGTTTATACATTTTTTAAACTAAAAAATATACATCATTGCCAAATATAGAAATAAAATATGAAATATATCAAGTTTTTCCATATGTTGTCATGTATGAAAAAAAACACACTCCTAGAGGACTACTTGACTACTAAAAGAATCATTCAAACAGCATTTGTCTAGGAATGACTCTGTTCAAACATAGGTGAATGTCAGATTCCTCGTGTTCCTATGCTGTAGATATGATTAAATAACACATTGTGGACAGAGATGTATGACGACTATTTTGTATATTTACTCACATTGTACACAAGTGTCTGTTGTTGTGTACAGAGGGCAGATGATTTGCAGATAGGTAAAAATATAAAAGATGACGATCTCTTAACTTGAGGCAAGAGAGAAGTCATTTCGTTTCTAGCCCTCGAGCAGCAAACCTCGGCATCATCCATTTCCATTTCTCTGTTGTCTATGTGACGGTTGAAAGTGCAGCGTGTGCTTGGCTTGTTTCATTTTATATCCAATGGATTGGCATTTAGTGTGACAGAGGAAAGGAGAATAAGTGAAAAAAATCAATCCTTTGAAAATGGGTTTTCATCTGGGCCGCAGTGTCTGGTGTGGTAAGTTTACGAACAAGGGCACACGGTGCAGTGGCATTGATGCAAAGCACCAGAAACCAGGACCAGACTACATCATCCAGTTACAGAGCTGCAGTGGCAGTTCAACCTCAGCCACCTATTAGCAAGGAAACTATCAGCAAAATGATGTGAACATAGACCTTTTTTTTCCAGCAGACATTTTGAGTTGTCACGATAGGAAAAGCACAGGTGTTACAAATAACATTAAATATGGCTCCGTTTTATTCAACTGTCCCTGTAACTCGTGACCGTGTGAGAGTGAACGAGCATGCACCCTAAAACTGAAGCAGCTGAATGGAATTTAGCCATCGTTAATTTCATTATTTACACCTGTTCTTCTCCTACTGTGACAAGTCAAAATGTCCTCCATGAAGGCCTATACCCACAGGCAAAGAAAACAATTCATTCCACAACTACACTACAAAATGTATTATATTTATTTTTATTTTCATATCTGCCATTTTTGTGTGAATATACATACAGTTTGTGTGTATGTGTGTGTGTGTGTGTGTGTGTGTGTGTGTGTGTGTGTGTGTGTGTGTGTGTGTGTGTTTTTGAGGTTTAACACTTTAAAGAAACTTTAACCCTAACCATTGAAGGGGAAATAATTGACATTGACTTAATAGATATTATGTTTTATAGCCACTAACTCAGTTGTGTTACTATTTAGATATATTTACTATATATGATATCCACTTGCGGTCAACTAATTATTTTTATTTTGGTAAAAAAGACAATAGCAACTCATTGCCCGTAGGTGGTGCAAGTGTTAAAAATGTATCTTTTTCTTTGCCTGTAGGTGGCGACATTAACGTGTATACATGTAGGACTACGGCTGCATTCACGCATGGCGATATATTGCTGTGTTGTTGGAAAAATACATCTGAAATCAAATTGTTTCATGTAATTGTATGGAATACAGCTTTCTCTAAATATCCTATTGCAAACTTAAACAACTCTCTCCTGTCTGAGGGACCTACGTAACATCCAGTTGTAAATCCCGTCGCGACGTCATCATTTATTTTGACTTTAGACAGCATGTTATCTACCGTTGCCAGTATCCTCTGCCGGCCTCGCCTCATTTTTGATGCCCCCGCCGCTAAAATTATACCCGCTTTGCCGTTGGCCTGTTTCCATGTGAATGCAGCTTGTGTAAATGGCCTGACAATGACTGAACAGCCATCTCTTGTGGAGAATCTCTAGCGTGCTAAACGTAAATTTGAGTTTGTGGGTGAGTTACGAGCAATTTTAATTATGTGAACATATATATATATATATATATATATATATATATATATATATATATATATATATATAAGAAAAAACGTTGACAATCAAATGTTGCTCTGTCTATGATACTCACAAACCCTTATTCCCTGGCTAAGATTACCCATTTGCTGTAAGCTACAAAATATAAGGTAAAAAGCAAAGACCGAAAGGAGTAATGATGCATTCATGATAGAATGTAGAGCAGAATACACAGGCACACACACACACACACACACACACACACACACACACGCACAGCCAAAGTTTTAGTGCTTAGTTTTGATTCAGCTCTTCATTAGCCACAGGGCCCAACTCCGGTTAGCTCCAGTATTAGGCTCAATTAGAACAAGATCCAATTAGAGGGCTCCTTTCCCCTGGGGCAAGGAGAGGCAGGAAATGGAGACTGAGAAATGTATAAGTCGACAACATGCGGACACAGCCAACATAAACAAACTTACTTTGTTGATCTCTGCTGTTGCTACGCAGGAGTCCTCTGGGAGTTAAAGCCCTGCTAGTCTAAGCTATGAGATAAAACAAAATAAAAAAAAAAAGCCCCGCAGCAAAACATGAACTCTGTGAACACAAGGGCTCCGACACCATGAAGGGAACGTCTGGGCCCAGAAAATGAAAAGCCCACAGGCATTTTCCATTTACAGCTAAAAATCCAGCACTAGCTCCTAGCCAGGGTTAGTATCAGACTCTCAAAATGAACACTTACACTACGGGGGGAACAAATGAGTAGCTTTATATCGTCGCTCTATTAAATCTGTCGGCTAATAGACACATACCTTACTACTGACAGAAATCAATAATGTACAATAAGATAAAGGGCATGGAGGAAAGAAAGAACGAAAGAAAGAAAGAAGGGAGAAAAAAAACAAAAGCATAATTGGTAAAAGAAAAGACGAAGATCCAACTGTGTGATTCGGAGCTCAGTATTTCTGTCCTCCTATCAGTATGGTTAGAGGTGGTGATGGCGGCAATGTTGTGCGAGCTGTTCGGGCTTGCCCTTGCCTCGGGCCTCTAGTGTTCCTCCCCCGGGCGGCGTGTGAGGGAAATGGTGTGTGGTGCGAGGGTAAACCTTGACCTGCCTGCCAGGAGGCTGCACACGGAATGAAATGAGTACAAACAAAGCAGAGAGGAGGAGGAAGAGGAAGAGGAAGAGGAGTAGGAGTAGGAGGACGAGGAGGGGTGTCAGACAGCAGTGGAGGAGGTACATGGCTTTCGCTTGTATCACCGCTACACCCCCTTTCGTTGCCTTCTGATATGACTCTGAGTGGATTCACACCATACATCCCTGGCGGGACACGCATGCACACACACACACACACACACACACACACAAACACACACACATCTCTCCGATTGGGAGCGCTCAGGTGTTGTGGGTGGCATCCTGGTAACGCTGCGAAGATGGAATGCGAAACATTTCCCTTCATGCTCTGCCAAGTTGTGGTTCGGGGAAAGATGGAAATCCCATTATGTCACATGCCTAACTTGGCCCCCACAATCTCTGAAACTCATTTGTGAAATTGGGTTCAGGTCTTAATGAGTTGCAAAGTGGTTTTGGTCTTATAAGTCTGCAGAGGATATATTTGTTGAGACATAAATGTGTATCGGTGCTGATTTTTAGTTAACTTCAACTATCAAGCTGGAAACCTAAAGTTGCTTCTATTCTGCTTACAGTCGACGTTGTATTTGAATCTTTATTCCGTGAGGATTATAATCGCTGTAAACCAGCGTGTTGACAGAGGTGTGTGTGTGCCATATCACCCTGCTTACCTGTGAAAAGCCCAGTGAAATCCATTACATACTTTAGAGACGACTCATGAATGGAATAATTAGCACAGCATGCTTTTCCGCCCGGCTGGAAGTCTCTCTCGATAATGAACAAAGGAAAGGAAATTAGCTTTTGTCTCATAAAGTCACAACTTCAAAGATCCCTGCCATTGCATTAATACAGCCATAGCCTGCAGCGGCATGGAAGAGAATAAAATAAGCACTCTCACTCAGACCCCATTCCTATCAAGGTCTTTCTCAGGACAAATACCGGGAGCTTGACTCTTACAGACCACACACACACACACACACACACACACACACACACACACACACACACTGCAATGACACTGACTCCGGACTGGACTCGATCAGTAAGAGAAATTAGGAGAAAAAAAAAAGGTATACAAATCCACCCCAAGCCAGCGCTTATAAAACAGTAAAATAAACAGTATTTCTCTGTCGATTCCAACTTAAAACATGGTTTGCATTAGTGAAAAAAAATAAAAAAATTCCAGGTGTAACACTAATTCAACAAACTCTCTCTCTCCATGCAGCTGGATGGATGTACACTTAATCACATCAGGTCAACCCTTGGGCCCGGGGCTTCCCAGCTGTGGCCTGGGTGACCTGCGACCATCGTCTCGCCTAACTGCCGTTCCAGTCAGCTCCCCCCTCGGGAGCATGAGTGGTACAGTGATCTGGTGCTAGGTCATCCTGCCTGGCACCACAGCGTTACAGCACAGAAAAAAAAAGCAAAAAAAAAAAGCAAAAGGGCCTAAACAGCCCAGTGTTTGTGGTGGAGCTGACACGATCAATGGTGAGTGCAGTTTAAATCACAAATTGAATCAATATGAGGGTTTTTCCCCCGATTACTATGCAGTATCTGTATGGAAAGTGAAAACACATAGTGGACAAATTGCATTTTATTTAAAAAAAAAGAAAAAATAGGACCCAAAAACAATATATGACTGGGTGCTTTCAACCCTCATGCTGTACACTCAACCTCCTCTTCCTCCTCCTTCTCATCATCATCATCATAATCATCAAAAGTGGCGTTTTTCCTCCCAACAGTTGTTATCGCCATTGTCTCAGAGCTGAAAGAAGCAGCACCCAAAGACCACAGCGAGGTTTGTCCAAGGCACTCTCCCCGTGCGCTATCTGCTCCTTTATCTGCCAGGATCAGTTGTTAGCGCTGGCAGTTTTCCTCTCCTGTCCTCTGGAGAGAGGTGGCTCTCAGCTGGAGAGAGGCGCCGGAGGCAACACGCCGTCTCCATTGTGTGGAGAGAGAGAGACGCATGGAGGACTTGAGAGACTCAGTGCAGGTGCAGAGAGGAAGAGCGAGAGGGAACACACCTGAGGGGGCTGATTGTTTTTTATTTTTTTTCTCTCACAAAAGTCAGGCTTGTTTTGTTGAGAGGCCTTTTAGGCGCAGGGACGTTGGCTGTAGGGAGGACAGATTTACTGGAGGTACACTACACTGGAGGGAGGGAAAGGGCCCTCAGTTAGAATGCTTCACCCTCTAACTGCCAGAGACATTTGGTTACAGATGCGGCCTGCCAGAATTAATACATTTTTCAGCGTTGAGGACAACATGCAGGACGTATAGTACGGTATGACGAGGCGTGACACTGTCAGGTGCGTGGGGTCATATTCCTGTCTACAATCGGGGTTGGTCTTCTTGTTCGGACAGGACATAACAAGCCGCCGACGATGACCTCACCTCAGAACTGGGAGCTTTCCTGGGAAAGTGATCCTTTTGCTAACTGTTTGTTTAGAAGCTGACAGGCTACAAGAGTCTCAGTGACAGCCTCTATTCATCTCGGGGTGTCAGACAGAGAGAAGAAAAAAAACGAGGAAGGGATAAAGAAACAGAGAGAGAGAGGGAGAGAGAGAGAGAGAGAGAGAGAGAGAGAGAGAGAGAGAAAGAGAGAGGAGGCGGATGAAGAGAGATTGAGAGAGGAAACCCAGTAAAGAGGAAATGGGGAGATTGGTGTGCTTTAACAATAGGCTAGATTTACCTTTAGCTTTGAAGCACCTTTGGATCATCTCGGTAGCGATTTCAGAAATTCATCTGGCTCAGTGACTGAATGTGTACTGATGTTTTCATCACTTTGGTTTTAATTATATGTCTCACTCAGCACAGTCTTCCTTCTACTCGGCTAATTTAGATTGAGATCCTTCCAGGCTTTCCCCTATCTTTCATTTCCCTCCCCTCCTTCTCTCCTCTCTGCATCCCATCAGCCCCTTTGTAGAAAAAAGAAAAAAAAGAGGAAGGGGGAAAAAAAAAAAACCTTCATGTCTGTGACTTTCTTGCCCTCCAGCATATGAAGCCCTCTTTTATTTTGATCATCGCAGCACAATGGATTCATGCCATTCTGGCAACTTTATTCAGTATCAGCCCAAATTTACATACTGCTTAACAAGTTTGTGCGTGACTGTTGATGCCTCTGATCAAAGTGCTTTTGGAAATCTTTCTCATCAGATTTTTTCCCCGTCCTTCATTTCAAATGCATGCTGCAGACAGGCATCTTTGACTCAGGGGCAAAGAAAGGTAACCTTAGTGCTGCACAAGCCCAAATGTCATCCAACAAGGAGGGCTCATGTCCCGGGGATGAAGATAATGTAATCTAAGCAGTATACAGTGTGTGACTGTGTGTCTTTGAGTGTGCGTGTGTGTGTGTGTGTGTGTGTGTGTATCTATGCTAGCCTCGGTGTTTGTTGGAGGCTTGGGTTCAGGGGGGGTAGGGAGGGAGACAGGGGATGACAAAAGTCAAAGCAGTCATGTGTCATTTTCGGCGCTGAAGGGCTGGGACCTGCCTGCAGGGCTGTCCTCTCTGTCAGACGCACTCACATATCTGCGCTGAACTCTCTCGCCGTCTCTTTTTTCTTTGCATGCTCTCTCCGTCCATCCCTCTGTCTTCATCCGATGCACGCCGCATTTAATGCAGCTGCACGACTCCGTGCCCTGAGCAGCATGGTGGAACAACATTTTGTGTCACAAAGATAATACAAACATCTGCTTTTGGATGCACAGTGACTCAATTCATATTTCTTCATCATTGTTGCATCTTGATCACATCTGGCACAGGAGCAAGACTGGGAGGGACCCGATTGGTTCCATGACCAGTGAGACAATGTGAGAGTGGAGGAGGACAAGTGTGTGTGTGTGTGTGTGTGTGTGTGTGTGTGTGTGTGTGTGTGTGTGTGTGTGTGTGTGTGGGGTGTGTGTGTGTGTGTGTGGGGGGGGGGGGGGGGGGGGGGGATCAGGTTGTAAATCAAGATATCAGAGGCCGAGCTACAAACCAATGGCCCATAACATTCCCATGGGGACAGCAGAGAAGGCTGCACACACACACACACACACACACACACAACCTACTGCAAGAACCCAGTATAGTCCCCGTTTACAAGTAGATTTGTAAATATATGTGGCTACCAGAGCAAACAACAGAATTGAAAAACATTAAATAACTGAAAAGGAAAAATGGATTCAAAAATACAATGAAAAGAGGGCGTGGGTGGAAAGAGAGGAATCGTGGGAATGCAAGATTGCACCTCCCTCAGGCAATCGAATTATCCTATGGGCTGATGGTTCCTCCTTATGCGTCGGCTGACATTTTCCTGTAACCCCATCCCGTGTAATGCTATGTGATGTGTGTGACTGGCTTCTGCCACGGCCCTGAGAGGCCACAGAGCCCCGGGGCCATTTGCTTTTGGCCCGCAGCATCCTGGGAATTGTTTATTTTTGCTCTGTCTGCTCCCTTTTTTTTTTGCCTCTCCATCTCATTTTTGCCTTCTCCTCCCTCGTCTCTCCTGTTCTTTCGGTTTCTCGTCCTCTCCTTCTGGCCCAGTGGTGTCTACTTTCAATTAGAGGAGGATGTACTCGTATTCTTCCGCGAGACAAAACTCCCTGACAGGTGACTCTTGAGGGGTAACTCAAAACCATGCCTTTAGTCTCTTCACACAAACTGTTAGTATTTCAGCACCTTTTCGCTGGACACAAAAAAACAACTGAAGCTGCCGGTGGCATCTGTTACTCAACTGTATACGTTGCTCTGTGTGATGATGATAAGAGTGGAGGGTGTGTTCAAGAAAAAGAAAACAGTTGGAAATAAAAATGTGCTGTGTGTTGTGCGAGGGAGAGAGAGGAGGAAGAGAGAGAGAGAGAGAGGAAAGAGATTTGAGGACAGAGAAGATGAGATGTGTGATATGAGATAATAAAATGATATTCAAAAATATATCCCTGGAGCTAGGAGTTGAAACAGACCATTAAAACAGAACATATTTTTGATCGCTTATGGATATGTAAGCCAGCACACCAATATGCCCAGACCTTATTCTCATACTGCTGCAGAGCCCTAAAGGGCATGAGAAGAGGAGGCGGGCCAATCCTGCTAATACACAAATAGTGTACGTGTGGAGCTGTCGACATGTGACAAGCAGAAAAGGGACAGTGTTGAGAGCCGTAGCCTTTTATGACCCAACACACTTTGACAGCTTGGCCATCGCTCGAGGTCACGAGCCATGCTGCTTTTTTTCATCTGACAATTTTTTTAAGCAAAACAACTCTCCCTCGATGGATTCAATTGTTTGGAGAGCTTTTGTGGCTGCGTGTCAGAGCGCAGAGACAAAACAAAAAAAACATGTCAGCGGCCCCGTAGATTCTGCTCGCTGTTAGCTAGAAGGAGTCACACTGTCAATCTGGAGGCCGAAAAAGTGGGATGAAAGTGTAAGCGATATGATGGGAAGGCTGCTTTTATGCAACACTGCGCTCTGCTGGTGGAAGGCGACAACACCTCGGGTAATTCCGCAGCAGTCTAATGCAACCTCAGTTCCACAGGGATCCTAATGTCTAATGCTTCTATACCCTTGAAGCAGTTGCTTTATTTGGACCCGAGGACATTCGGCGCTGACAAATTTTAAACGTCCCAAGAGGGGCACACTCTGAAATACGGCCACAGGGTGGCACATTAGAATGACAAAAATGGAGATCCTCAAAGTGAAACGTGCCTGTGACTTGGAAATCAGCTAGAGAGAGAAGAGCAATGGGTTTTGTTATGAGAGGGACACACTATTGGTGTTGGATGCATCCAAACAGCACAATCAGATGCAATGTTTTTTTTTCCCCTGGTGTATGTTCTATATTAACTACAACATGAGAACACTCTTCGCCTAAAGTGTATGTGCATGACAGATCAAGAGAAAAGGAGATGTGGGCACAGTTTTAAAAAAAAGAAGAAATCTGTTGTGTGCTCACATTAATACTGTTTGCTACGTGTAAGCTGTGTTTTTTGTGTGTGTGTGTGTATACAAACAATGCACTCAGTCGACAGCCCGCAGCACTGCTCATTCTTGCTCGGAGAGTACATGTCCTCGGGCCTCGTTCCTCCGTCGATGACCTCTGGTGAAGCCATTATTTTCTGCATTAATGATGAGCAGCAGCCAGCGATGAGAGAGATGGACTTTGTCCTGAGGCACAGTAGTGCTGATTATGGGCAACAACAATGCCGGCAAAAAAAGAAAAAAAAAGAAAAGAAAGAAAACTCTTCCCAGAAGCAGTTCAAAAGACGAGGAGTCTTAGCAGCAGCACAAAATAAGCTGCTCTTGCTCTATTGACAAGATGGATCAGATAACCTCTGTGGCTAGAGGATTACCCCGAGTAAACTTTAAGAAAGTTTACCTATGGCTTGTTTTTGTCATCTGCTGGATTCAGCACCTGCGCGTCAACAAACCGGTGGCTGTGACGGCGCAGTAACCTCATCGAATGTTTTTTTTGTAGCTGAAATGCATTAGTGTGGGGCCAATTAGCGTATGGATGAGCGAGTCATACAAATCCCTCTGAGTATTTAATGACATTACATATGGGAAGTAATATCAGAGGCTTAATTGATCCTCTGACATCACCCCCAAAAAACACCAACCTTTAAGACTCACAAACAAGACAAATTGCAGACAAAGTGCAATTGCTCTAGTCGAGGCAGCCAGGGCACCCACTCAGGAAATCCTGGCTTGGGGAGATGACTCTAAATGAAGGACTTTACCATTCACCATTATGTCTTTGGTGAGAGTCAGAGGGAACCCCCGGGGCTCTTCAGCACAGCACGGTACAACTTTTCAAAGGGCTCCAGATTAAAGTCACTGAAAGTTCCCACTGGGGTCTGAGGCCAGGATCCCATTAAGCAGCCCTACCACACCGCCGGCCATAATTGTGTCGTTGAGAATTCAGAGCAGCGGTTGCTTGATAAGCGAATTTAGGGTGAAATAAAAAAAAAAAGAAAAAAAAGAAGGGAGAGGCAAAAGGGGGTCTCGTTGGGCCACCATTAGACACTTCATTCACTCCTCACTAATTTGTTTTAAATGACTGAGGGAGAGGTGAACACTTTATAAAGCAATCCGAGCTACCTTTTTATTCCCCTCCCCATTTCCAGGTCTGTGCGACAGAACGCTGATAGATGAAAACAGCTCTTTATAGCCACACAGTATACTGCCGCTAGTGCTGTTTTAAACTGTAGTTATCTTTATCGCAGTACTTGCTTTGCAGTTGGATAATCGATGAGGGGAAATTCATTCCTCTGCTGTTTTTTTTCAAGTTCCTATGCTCTCCTCTTAAAGAAAGCGATCACTAGTTAAGACAATAGTACTCACTCTTATACACAGACACCATCTAGTGAAGCCATCCGCTATTACAGAACATTTGAAAATAGTTTCATAAATGACGTAAAAACATGTTACAAACAAATCCGCTTTTATTGAGCATTTAGTTTCTGAATGTTACAAACGGGTTTGCTATTTCAGGTTTCTCAGCGCTGTTTGGTGTATGATATAAAAACATCTTGTAAGCGTAGTTTAAGATCTAAATCCTAGCTTGATATCCATGTATGTGCTTTTATCAGTCAACTCAACAGCTGGAAGTATAGGAACTTGATATTCTTTGCGGGTGGTACAGTATCACTCGGAAACAAATGCAAAACATTTGAACAACATCAACGGACCTCAAGTTAGGATTTAGGTTTTCACAATGAAATGAATGAAAGAAGAAAACCCTTTGAAACTTACTAGTATTTGCAACCCAAATATGCTATTGGCATCCAAGTGCAATAATGAAAAAAAAAAAAAACTCTTTGTTAACTGCTTCAAGTGGACTTTTTCTGCTTCTTCTTCTCTGCCTCTTCCTCCTTTTCCTTCTCAATCTCAGCCACCAGGGTCTCAATTTCCTTGGATTCCAAAATCTGAAAAGTGGCAAAGAAATGCAATTATTAGCCATTACATAAAAAAAGTTAAACAAAAACAACAGCCAGATATAATATGCAGTGACTCACCTTCAATGGCTGATTCCGTCTGATAACAGCAAGTTCAATATTTTTCCCTCCTGACTGGACAACCTGTGAGGAAACAAATCCCACCGAATCAGCATATATTAACTACTGCAGCCTCTAACACACGTTCATGTTGAGGTTAGGAAACACAGTTTTAGTGTATTTAAACGCAAATATGAATACAGAACAAGTCATTGAATACTGTAACTCAAATAAAAATACCACAGAATACAACAATACACATACAGGGCAAAATGACTGCTTTTATTTGCTTAATTCTCTCCTTGTTTTGGCTGCAGGTTCAGCCGAGCACAACAAACAACCAAGCAATGTCATGCATGAAAACCTAACAATTATGGCAGATCACTTCCTGGTTTACATCTGGAAGCAGTTGGTGCTCTTTGATAAAAGTCACAAGGAAAGTATTATATTCGTGCCGGGGTAGATGGAAATACTTGACGGGACAATTTCTCTTCTTTCGCATTTCACAGTATTTGTAATCGAAAAAGATCTTTTTACTTTATACAAAGTGTCCAAATTCAAAGACTAAATTTGACCTTACCTCAAGCAAAGCTTTGATAGCCAACTTGATCGCTTCGTTGTCCCCAGCAATGGCGTCATCTGTGTAATTCTTCTCCAGGAACTCTCTCACGGTTTTTGCGCTACGGCCGATTGCATTTGCCTGTTTTGTTTTTTTTCAAATCCAAGAATCAGACAAAAATGTATTATTAATCAAATTCATACAGACGTGGTACTTGTTGTACAAGTGCAACAGGAAAACAGAGTAATGAACAGAGAGCGGACTCACTGACCTTCCAGGCATGGTAGGTTCCTGAAGGGTCCGTCTGATACAGCCTGGGAGTTCCATCGTCGTCGAAGCCAACAATTAACGCGGAGATGCCAAATGGCCTGCGCCCATTGCTTTGAGTGTAGCGCTACAAATAATAGGACCAATGTACAGACAGGTGTGACTGGCCATTCTTAGAAACCTTTACATAAATAAGACAGTTCTATTAGAGCACAGCAACTAAAACTATGAGCTTTTTTTTTCATGTTCTTGCCCAGTGAATATGAAATCTTACAGATGCTTTTTTGAAAATGAATAGTAATCATTAAATCATGGGTTAGAAGGTTGGGTACCTGTTTCAGTGTAGCTATGTAGCGCGTGATGTATTCCACTGTGACTGGGTCCTCAACAGTTAGCCTGTGGCTCTGGCACTCCACCCGAGCTCTGTTGATCACAATACGGGCATCTGCCGTCAGACCTTTAAAAAAAATGGAAAGATGTTAAATGTCTATACAAACATAAAGGGTCAAATACAAGTGCTACATAGATATCTGTTATGACGTAGTGTTTGCAAAAACTTTTTTTAGTCCATTACTCCACTCTGCCACGTTTCACAATAATGTATTATTCGGTTACTGGAAAAGGTTTTGTTGTTTCAGGTACCTGCAAATGCCATGCAGACGTGCTCGTCCAGGGCACATATCTTGCGGACGGTCCTTTCCTCCTGCAACTTTGCCACAGATTTCTTCTCAACCCCAAGGACAACAATGTCTTTCCCTCTGATTCCCACCTGCATAGAAAGGAAAACATCAAAATGAATTTCTGAACTTTGACATCACAGAACATTTCACTCCCAGTGATGGCCAATTGTTGCTATGACGTATTGAATAGTACTGAGCAAATATCCAGAAAATAAAATCAACTGACCTAACAAACTGGGGGTCTGTTTCAATTAGGAGGAACTCATAAAGTCTCAATCCTGACCTCTACAACGACCATAGTGACACCTTTCAATTGAGGACTTCAGGCTGAATGTTAAAAAGACGGTATTTTGACGGTTTACAAGCCCATCCAACACATTTATTACGGTCAGATCTTCTATTAAACAAAATTGGCTTGCCGTTAATCAGACTACTCACTAATAATTACTACTTTAGATAAAAGCTCTTGTATATATTGAAGGAGTTTCAAGGGTTAACTATAAATAACAGGTTTCGATGGACGGATTACAATCCGACAGTTATCGTTCAATGTAATTCTGCCAGAAGTCCCTTTACAAGCTACAAAGTTACACGAACTACCATCATATTGTTGTTTCGCAAAATACGACTTCGCAGACCACGTATAAATCAAATTTTGTTGGAGTGATCTACCTTTAGTTGATATCTCAGTGAAACTGAAACTATTGTGAGAGTGACACAGCAACAACATGCTTGCTAGTGAGTCTTTCGTCTTCAGTATTTAACGTGAGCTTAACTGTTATAGTTCTTGAATTAGCTACAGATTAGCACACCAGCAGGGTCGTTGAAAATGACAACACGTAAGTGCAACAGATTGTGTAATACAACAAACCTAAATAGAAGAGTACTAAGAGTGTATGCTGGTCGCTAGCTTAGCTGGTTGGCTAACTGACGTGTGCTAACATTAGCTTAGCACTAGTTTCATTTCAGGACTTACCGCTGTGGAGCCTTTCTTTACAGCTTCTTGTGCATACTCCACTTGGAAGAGATGACCATCAGGAGAAAACACAGTGATAGCTCTGTCGTATCTTGCCGCCATTGTACTGCCAGACAAATTACGATACAATCACAAGAAAAAGGGAGACTAGCACCAAATGATTCAGCTAGTTAGCAATATGTGAAGCTGGCTGCCCTGTGTTGAAAACAGCGCATGCGCATGACCTCTGAACTCGGGCGATACCAAAACTAGGGTTCATGCGTTCGCGAGAGGAAATTTGTAATTAACATTTGATTAGAATCCTCGCTATTTGATTTGCTCTGCGGACCATTAGTTTTTATATTTCAAAGTTACAATACGAACATTTCTAAGTTTCCATTGACTCAATTCCATTGAGTCAACTTCAAGACTGAGCCAATGTGGAATGAGAGTTAAATGTGGGTGAACTAAACACATAGAACGAGGACTAATAGACGTGTATATGAGCTACTACTGCATAAGTGCAGCATAAACTGTATTATTACTACGATTGTATAGAATAGATTAGAACTCTGACTGTGATTCCCCTTTCTTTAGAGCATTCCATTTCCCGTGGCCTTTAGGACCAGATCTAGACTGTTCCACTATATGAAAAAAAATAGGTGAAATTGTGATTCTATTAGGCCAATGTATTGTGGCTATCAATTATATAAATACATATGTTGAAATCTTATAATACATCAAAATTTGATTCGAACACCAGGTGTCCCCGTGTGATTTAACAATCAAAAATCTCAACTATGTTTTCAAATGTGCTGTACGCCCCCCCCTAAAACGGACCACTGCATTACGAAATTGAATCCTATTCTAAACTGCTTGATCTGAGTTCTACCGATTTGAGAAGTGTGTTAGCTACTTTGGACTTTTATGCTCTCGTTCACTTTAATTGCATAGAGTATCACCATGTCGGTGGCGTTTGCACCTCACAGGCAGCGCGGGAAGGGTGATATAACACCCGCTGGAATACAAAAGGTAATTCATGTTAGCGCGTCTCAGAATGGAGGCAACGGCATCAGACGGTGCTAGCGGCGGAGCTAATCTGTGAAGCGGTGCCCGTCCAAGTCCGACTGTGAATAGATCGGGAACAGTTTTGCAGGGTCAAAGCGCGGCGAATATGAACCTCTCTGGAGTCACGGCGCCACGTGTGAACGACGAGTCTTAGGTCGATGGACCAGTCTAGCGCATAATTATATTTCTAATGAATGAGGGCCTGCCGTTTTGTTAGCGGAGGACAGCTAACGTTAGCTAGCGAGACGCGTCTTTTGTTAGCAAGAATCGCACACTCATCTGTTACTAAACGTCCTCCATTCTCCACGTTGTTTTCAAATTACGACAGAATAACCCCCATAAATCAAGGGGGTAGCCATACATTACTCCATGTCACTAATTGTAAACTATCTGCTATCACACATAATGTAAACACGTGACATAAATCTCTGCATTTGCTGTTGCAGTTACTTGACGAAAACAACCAGCTGATCCAGTGTATAATGGACTTCCAAAGTAAAGGCAAAACAGCAGAATGTTCACAGTAAGTTATGAACCCCCCTCTTGTATGCACGTTAGTCATTTTAAGTGCTCATTAACTCAAAACCTGTCTTGACGACTCTCCACCTGCCCAGGTATCAACAGATGCTGCACAGAAATTTAGTGTACCTGGCCACGATAGCAGACTCCAATCAGAACATGCAGTCTCTCCTCCCTGCTGTGAGTATTGGTCCTTGCTGATTGTTACTAGCGACAGAATTGTGTTTAACAGTGTGACCTCTCTGCATCATATGGTAATGTTTCTGCTCATGTCCAAAATAAGTTGTTTTTTTTTGGTATTGGTTCAGGTAAATCACCTCAGCAATACTCTAGAAACCTTTTATAAAGTAAGGATTCTGGTCAAAGAGTTTAATGTAATATTATATTTACAAATGAACAAGAGTCATGTTGCACTAACAAACAGTTTAAATGTATGATGTAATGTTTTTTTCTTATTTAATGTCAAATCCAGTCTAACTAGAGGTTGAAAGGTCAGATGAACCGGAGTGCTCCTCCAAGTATCAGTGTGACCTGTTGATTTTTTTGTAGGTTTTATTTATGGATGCACAGCAAGTATAAACTTGTTCTGTGCATTTTGGGGTTTGCTTTAAAGCTATAAAGAATACAAAAAAGTACAATAATATGAAAAAAAAATACTGAAGAATATTTACAATACATCTGTTTTAAAATGAAAGAGCTGAACAGTTTTAAAAGTAGTAGTTTTGTGCTGAAATGTGCTAAATATTGCGCAGGGGATGTGCAAAAGTTCACAATACGAAGTATAAAACGTCTAGTCATATATCGTATTTAAAGCTGCAGTGTATCGAATTGATTTACTATTAATTGGATAATAATGGTCTGTGTTTAACACTTTTCTAGTCATTGATGAGCCCTGGTTATGACTTCATTGAGATCAGTTAAATCAGTGATTATGTGACTATGTATTATACTGCATGCGTAATTATTGTCCCTTTCTCAATCCAGTATCTTTTAAAATGTCTGGCTTCCTTGATTATTTAAGCTACAGCCGTTCTACTGTATTGTAATATTTTGTACGGAGATCTTGGCTTTTATCCGCTTCTTTTTTCATCAGTTTTCTCTTTTTAAGTGGCTCCTGCTCAGATGTGTTTTCTAGCGAGCTGATGTGTGTTTTTGTGTCTGCAGCCGCCCACTCAAAACATGCCCATGGGACCCGGTGGGATGAACCAAAGTGGACCCCCCCCTCAGCCTCCTCACGGTCACAACATGCCGTCTGAGGGTATGGTCAGCGGTGGCCCTCCAGCCCCACACATGCAGAACCAGATGAATGGACAGATGCCTGGTAAGTGACCCCCCCCCCCCCACCTCCCTCCCTCGTCTTTCTCTCTCTTTTTTTCTTTCCCCTTCTTCTTCTCTCAGCCTCTGTCTCACTTGGGTTGCCTAGCAACACCAGAGAACTGTGAGAGCGGTCGCGCTGCTGAAGGATGATGTCACCCATTCGCCTGCATTGGTGGTCTTGGACTTGACCTTCGTTTAGTCATGGTTATCCCCTCCTCCTTAAACATCATGCTTTGTTTCAGTGTGTGTGTTTTGTTTGTTTTTTTATTATGCTTTAAAAAAACATTAAAGAGGCACTGATTGCTGTACCACGCAAGCATTGTACATTCTGAAGGGTAAACGTCTAGGACCATATTAGAAACCAGAACATGTTGCATGTAGGGTTGTTTTTAAACTGGTAGTGTTCACTTAAGCTGTGCCGTGATGTTTGCTCGATAGCCATTGAAGGTTTACAACAGTGAATATACATTTATAACAATATAATGGCATCACTTGTACTCTTTAGGTGACTTGAGTGTAGGCACCGGCTTTCAGTTTTAAATGTTTTTGTAGCATCACGAAAGAGTTGCCCTGCTTTGGAGGTTGTTTTCCTTCGCAACTTCCCATTCTTCATTGAACAAATGGGAACCATGTTGCTCTGATCTGCTCTTTTTTTGTCATGCTGTTGGACGTGTCGTGAAGTCAATGGCATTTTTAATATGTGTTACTCACAATTTGGATTAGCTTATTTACTCTACACGGGAACAATAACAACACGTGTCGCTCGCTGTCCCTTCCATACAACCTGCCTGATCGGTACTGCACATGCGCAAACTAGGCTACACATCTGTGGTCAAACACTCTCATCCAACCTATCTTTCTCTGCTAATGCTACATTGTGTACATACAAATCTGTGTTGAAATTGGCACGAGGAGAGCTAGTTAAGCTGTTAGCAGCAGGTGAGCAGCACAGTCCTGCTCGGCTAAATAACGTAGCTAATGGCTAACGTCACCAGAGGTTCCATTGAGTTAAATAATGATGTGTTCAAGCTTTATTCGGTATAAGTGAGTGTTGGGCAAAGTTAAATGATAACTTTATCATGATGTGTTGTAGTTTTAGCAACTAATAATATATAAATAACACTGCTAATGCCAAGATTTAAGTAAATGTTAAAATAAAAATACAATAATTTATTTTCTCGTCATGTATTAAGAATATAAGGTATCTAAAAATTAAAGAATAGATCAATTTCTAACATATATCACAATGTGTTGGAAATTACACACAAGTTTGAGTACTAAATATGATTGTGGTTTTTAAAGTCAAGTCATGAATCATCTCTGCTGTCGTTTTCCAGGGCCTAATCACATGCCCATGCAAGGTCCCGGTCCAGGCCCCAACCAGCCCCCAAACATGCCCAGTGGCTCTATGAATATGCCCCCCAGCAGCCATGGCTCGATGGGTGGTTACAATCACACCGTCCCTGCTTCCCAGGGCATCCCAGCTCAGAGCCAAATGAACATGACCCAGGGCCAGCCCATGGGAAACTATGGGCCTCGGCCAAACATGAACATGCAGCCCACTCAAGGTAAAGCAACTCATGTGTCCCTGCATTCGATGAGCCATCTACTGCTTGTATGTTTTTAGTACCTAGTACAGTTTGAGAGTTGACTCTTTGTTGGTGTGCCGCAGGCCCCATGATGCACCAGCAGCCTCCCTCTCAGCAGTATAACATGCCTCCTGGTGGTGGTGCGCAGCACTACCAAGGACAACAGAACCCAATGGGCATGATGGGCCAGGTCAACCAGGGGAACCACGTCATGGGCCAGAGGCCAATGCCGCCCTACAGACCCCCACAGCAAGGTATACCCCTCAGTGTGTCTGTGAAGTGTGCAAGTTGTGAGCGTTGGCCTTTCTTCTTCCTAACCCGCCCTCCTGCATTTCTTACTCTTGTTCTTCTCAATTTCCCCTATTTCCACTTCTGCAGCTCACAGACATCTTGATGACTAGACATGTAATCTAAAGCCTCCAATTACACAACTAGTCGAGTGACCAAAAGAAAGCTTTCTAACGAGAACTAGCGGCAAGGAAATCCATCCTCTCCACTCTTCCCCTCACACAACCAATCCAACAACACCTTGAATCTACTTGTGTGTATGTTGTGTGTATGTGTATGTAGGACCCCCTCAGCAGTACCCAGGGCAGGAAGACTACTATGGCGACCAGTACAGTCACGCAGGACAGGGAGCCTCAGAAGGTAGGAGAACCCTCCAGTCACTTGGAGAAAAAAAACCCCAACAGAAAATAAGCCCAGGAGTTGTGTTAAAACACAAATGATGCAAAGAGACTGTGACAAAACCAACGTTTCAGTTTCTTCATTATTTTCTGGGAAATCAAAGTGACTTTGGGCTCTATCAAAGACAAAATACGGCCTCTAATTTTAAAGAAACGTCCACATGCGAGAGTGCACCCTGTTGCAAAAGGTGCTGCAGTCCATGAACAAGTTAGTACCTAGTCAGTCGTCATCGTCCCCCCGTGTCCCCCCCCCCCCCCCCCCAATCATGTCTGATACTCCACCTGTTGGTGTGAAAGAAAGGTCAGGGACAGTCTTGTGTGAGTCTTACTGGCCAAAGTTGTCTTAAGTACAATGTTAATCCTTCAGATTGTCACAATAAAATGCCAGAGGATACTTTGATAACTCCATGGCGTGCTACTGGTTTGCGTGTTTGGAGTATAGTAATAATCAGAGTATTCATATTGCCTACATGCAAGTACTTGAAGCGTACTGCCCTTGTTTGGCGATACACAGATTGTGTGCACACTGATTTGCAGAAGAGCAGCACTAGTGACAATTATTTTTAAGCAATATGCTACCACTGCATTACCCTCTATATAACACACTTGTTATACTGCCAATTTTCTCCATGTTTATGTGTTAAGGGGTGGTATTATTCATTAGCAGCCACACTGATAAAAGTCACAAAGATCACAGATTCATAATAAAGAGCTCCTTCTCTTTCTTTGTCTAATTAACAATTACTTATTTGTTGTGTGTTTTTATTTCTTTCTTTTTTTCTGTCTACACTGTTTTCCTTTTTGACCTTTTTCAAACACAAGCGCTTTCCTTTTTTGAAGTAAAGACAGTCCAGCCATTTTGATACAAACAAAAAAAAAAAAAAAACAGCCAGTTCTTAAAATATGGCTGGCTCATAAACTGATTTCTGCTCTGCTGTTGTAGTTGTGAACATGTTGCTCACATTGCCTGCTGTTGCCCCTTGAAGGTAATGCCCAGTATGGTCAGCAGCAGGAAGCCTACCAGCAAGGCCCCCCCCAGCAGCAGGGCTACCCTCCTCAACAGCAGTACCCGGGTCAACAGGGCTACCCCCCGCAGCAGCAGGGCTACGGTGAGTCGCTTTCCCTCCAACAGTGGCACACATTTGTCCTGCAGGAGGCACTATCCGCTCTCTTTCGCTCCCTTTTTCTTTTTGTAACTGTCGACTAATAATTCCTCCTGAGTGAGTTGGTGGTTGCGGCCCCTTGACTGTGCCAAATGCATGTCGAGGCATCATCAAGAGCAAGGAATTAAAGAACCACCTTAATGAACGGTTGGGGGATTGGAGCTCGGTGGAAGAGAAATTTAATCAGCATAGTGGTGGCTGGCGCCACATTAGCTTTTCTCCTGGTGCTGCAGTTTGATATGACACACTGTTCTGAGGGAGTGGGAGAGGAGCTTTGGCTTATGGGTACAGACATTGGGCAAAGTGTGTGTTGACTACCAGCCAAACATTTTCTACTCTAGTTTTTGAATAGTTAAGCCAATATGTTAATTGTATACATGCATATTAAAGAATAGGTGTAAGTTAAATCATTGAAGATTGTAACTTTTTTTGTTTGTTGCTGGAAATGGTTGAATCATTTTACATTCAGCAGTCTCCACTCTTTGGAGCTCATGATAGAAAAGGCAAGCTAATGGACAAATTAACTTGAACTGAAAAAAAGTCTAGTAGACTTTGGTTAGAGCACTTAATTGACTTATACCTTTTGCGTATTTTTTTTAAAATGTTCTATCTTGAGGGCATTCACAACGAGCGTGCGGCCTCTGGGTTTTAACCAAAATAAAGTTTGTTTAAAAAAGTGTTCCACGTGCTATGTCAGTATGTCGGCTCCTGCAGCTCTGTCATCATCTATTTTTTTTTTTTTTATTATTATTTTTTTTTTTTTCTCTCTTCTTCATCCCATTTTTCACCGGAACTTTCCATCACTCACCCCTCTGTCTGAGCCAGAGCTGGTGTTAGTAATGAGCTTGCGGAGAGGCAGAGGCTGTGAGGTGAGCTCCATCTGGCACACATGCCTTCTCTCGCCGGCCCTCACAAGGTTATGCTCAACAGCAGAAGGCATTATGAGCTCCTAACGATGCTGCGTGGGCCTCATTTGACTTCAGCCACAGTCGAGCTTAGCGTGGTCCTCCGCAGCACCTGCATAGATAGCTACAGTATACGGGGGCTGATGAAGTCTGGGTTTTTTGTCTCCTTTTTTTTTTTTTTTTTTTTTTTAATGAAGCCCGCTCCTCTAATGAAGACCAACAGAATCTCCTTGATGTCTCCTTGCATTAGGAAATCACCGCCCCAGCTCCGACCCGGCTCACTCATTTTCATTCATTACCGAGTCAGACATGGAGGCAGCCTAAACAAATGGGTCTGACACATCCACCATCCTGTCTTTGTCATCCATCAGCTTTTTTTTTTGTTGCTTTTTTTTATTGCAGCCCATTAGCGATAGTGAACCAACAGGGATTCCCTGGAGTTCTCAGAGTAACAAGTGGGAAACAGAAATAGTTAATGAGCAAAACATGGGCCGCTTTCACACTGGGTTCCTTTTGAGTCCAAACCTGAGTTCCATTGTCCCAGCTCCATCGAAAAGACCGAACCCTTGCACTGTGTTAAAAGAAGAGATGTGCAAAGGGGCAACTCTTTTAATTGTGTGAGTGAGAGTTCCGAATTGACTCTGCCCAACAGCATTTTTTTTTAAAAAACTGGTTAAAGTTGACTCGGTCGAACATGCATCGTTTTAATTTGAGTTCTCAACGTTTGTCGTAGGTCCTACCCAGAGTGCCCCAGGACAGTATCCTAACTATCCTCAGGGGCAGGGACAGCAGTACGGGGGCTATCGCCCTCCTCAACCGGGACCCCCACAGGGCCAGCCACAACGCCCTTACGGCTATGACCAGGTGAGTATGCCCACAACACCGGACAGTCACAGCGACTAGTTTATGCATTGGTCGTAGTTTGTCCCTTATTCAGTTCATGCCAGACTAAGTTGTATATTTTGTGTAGTGACACCAATATGAGTGAAGTTAGAAGGTAAATATTAAAAGTTAGTATGTTGTGCATGCTGACATCATAGTGGGGGGTTAAATCTGTTCTTCCCAAAACAGTGTATGTGTTACTATTGTCTTTCACTTGTTTAGTTGAATCTTAGTTATATATCCTGGCAAATACGGTTAAATAATGAGGAATTCAGTGAAATATGAGGGCTTTACGAGGATTCTTCCTTAAACGTGATGCAGATTGCTGTAGTGTTTAAAAAGGGAGATCTATTTGTTTCCCTTGCATTTCCTGTGGTCTTATGTGGGGACCACAGCTACACTTTGATATCTTTATCTTTGAATATTCAGGGGCACATCAGGAAATAAAGACCCGGGGATTTGAACCCCTGACTAGCTCTGTAAGAAGCAAAGGTAATGGTTGCTGTGAAGACCTCGACGTCCAATCTAGACGTTTGACCACCTAGCCTTAATTTGCATTTGTTATGATTCTTCTGTCTCTCTTTTGTCTTTATCTTCCATCTTTCTCTTTTTCGTTCTTTAATTTCTTTCTCTTTTTATTTAATTAAATTTTTTATTTTATTAACCAGGGGTCGAATTGTAAGTTATGAGGTCCAGAAACACAGCATGCTTAGTCTTCAGTGAGACAGCCAAAAGCTGAGTGCTTTGGCAGTGTCCTTAATCTCTTCAATTCCCTATACTGGTTTGGATGACTATTGTGCTTCTGATAACACCACATATATATATATTTGAATTGAAATGTTGACTGTCAGATCATAGTTTGTTTATCAAAATTTGTGTCCATTGTATTTTGCATCAATGCCAAACACATACTTCGACCCCTGTTTAGAACTGCATCAACTACTTTTGTTGCACTTGAAACAAGTGTCCGCTATTTAATAAGGAATACCTCGTGTCCTCAGCCATGTTGCTGCTGAAGCCTGAGGTACAAAGTTAGAATGTAAGAGCTCTCAAGTTGTGAGGCCATGCTGCCACCTGCTGGTCAATACCAGCTAACGCAGCCATAAATCATGGTTTGCATTATGATGTGGTCGAAACCCCAGATGTTTGTTTGCACCCTATCGTGATTGCGTGAATAAAAGCTTTTACTGTGCGTTTTTTTTTCTTCTCTTTCTTTCTCGAGAAGGTTCAGTAACACGACTCTGTCTCATTTCTCTCCGCAGGGCCAGTATGGGAATTACCAGCAATGAGAGACGATCACAGCAACCCACACAGCTCCGCTCTGATCTCTGCCTCAACTTTGACCTCTGGTCAAAAGCCGAGCAGACTTAAACGATGGTTGTAGCTCACTGAGTCTCTCTCAGACAAGAACATGCAACACTCAAAAATACAAGATACGTTTCCCCCTCTCTTTGGGCTCTGATCCTCGCCTATAAAATGTATTCTGTTTGTCATGTACATTGACCCTCACCCTCTGGTCCAGTAAGTCTCAAAGCAGCAATGCCTTAAAAGTGGAACTGCCTTATCCTTTAGCATTGCAGATTGTGAAGACGGGCTAACAAAAACTTTGGATATCCGAGATGATTTAAATGTACAGTTTCAATCTACTGTGGTGCATTGTTTCTCTGTCCTTCAGCTCCTTGTTCATAAGAAGCAATAATGCCAGCACTAGGGAAATGTGTGTGTGTGTGTGTGTGTGTGTGTGGGGGGGGGGGGGGGGACTCGGAGATGAAATAATGCACCAGACGAACTTCCGGCTAGGCCATGGTACGTGTCTTGATGTATGTGATGATGTAAAAATATATTTTATGCTTTTTAGATCAAGCTAACTTTGTATAAGACATTGGAAACTAGTACTATTAGCTGTGTTGTTTATTTCATGAAGTGTATGTGTCAATGTTTTTGTTTTTTTTAATGATCCCATCCAGCACATTCTGTTCTTTTTTTTGTTTTGTTTTTGTGTTGAATTGTACTTTTGAACGATTCCATTGGATCTGCTACATCAGTAACATGGGCACTGTATGAATTTTTTTGTGTAAAAAAATGGACATGCATGAAAATTCCTTGTAGGATAAACGCAAACATGTCTGAAAACACATTCTGTGTAAAGCTGTGTATTTAAGTCTGTGAAAAAAAACAAAAAACTTTATCAAATTTTGGTCATGAATAGATTTTTTTTTTTTTTAACCACATAACTTGACAGAACAATGGCCACTGGCCCTTTTTTTGGACAGATGTGCCCTATGAGGTGATATGTAGCAGATGCCACTGCAAATTGCAAGTCAATGCTCTCTGGAGCCTTTTTTCTTTTTTCCTCTCTACAAGCACCTCAGTCTTGTCCTTTGACTGCAAATTGGTGAATGGGAACGATCAAACTTGGTATAATAAATATCTCTGACTAGGACTTTTGTTTTGTTAGTCTTGACAATGCTGGAATCCCCCTTTCCCTTTTGAATAAAACGTCGAAGTTGATGTCATTCAAAAAAAGTGTTGTGTGTGAATAATAAAGATTGTTACTGTCAAATATGTAACATAAGATGTGAAAATACTGTTCTCAAATGGATTCCTTGATTTCACAGTAAAGACCGGTTGTGCAGTTTTTATATCACTGGCTTGATATTTGTTTTTATGGTGCATACTTTATTGATCCCATATGTACAGCGGCGTAAAGAAGAGGAATTCATTCGTCCTCCGATATTGTTTATATGGCTGTTTTTAATATTTGGCGTTCTGCACCCCTCATCCAAGTGGTCACATGTGTGTCATGGCAATGTATACCTGTACATTACAATAAATCGGAAGAATCTTTAATATATTTTATGACTTGTGTTATTTATAGCATTTGACCGTTTATTGGGAGGCTGTGAATGACTGCATAAACTAAGTGTACGCTGTCAAAATGTGACTGTGCGATATGATTGTTAGGTCTTCATCCGCTTTCTGGTAATCACTTTCCCGACTGATAATGACCCTGCGCCGCTCAGCAGCGTGTCTGCTCCGTCCAGATGCATCCAGAGAGGTCCAGAGCACATTTACACCCAAAATTACCTTCATGCGTCCCTCTCTCACCCCTTCTGCTCCCTCCAGAGAGGGAGAGGGACTACCTGTCACATTGGGGGGAGCGATACAGATGGCGCACCAGATGTGTGGCCGAAGCACGTGATGGGAGAGTGGTGTTGGGAGTTAAGAGGGCCACGGGCTGCGTGGGTTGCCCTGGTGAAGATGAGTGTGTGTGTGTGTAGTGCAGAAAAGGTTTCACAAGTGTCAACTTTTTGAGTGTGCCTATACGTGTGTATATATATATATATATATATATATATTTAAAAACTTGTTTGTGCATTTGTGTAAACCCTACTCAGGTTTAGTGGCATCTCCTAGTCACCCCTCCGTCCTGCTGCTCCACAGCTGGCCGCCCCACCCTTCCCAGCTGCCACTGGGGCTCCCCCCGGCCCCTTTGCTTGGCAGAGCCGGCGTTTTGGGCGCTCCCCCACCAGTCCTCCCTGGCAGCTGCTGCCCTCAGCTGCGCTCTCGCAGACGGTATTGGGGTCGGACAAAGTCACTCCTCCTGTGACTGTGTCTGGGGCCGTTGGGGGAGGATGAAGAGGTGGCAAGGAGACTCTTCCCCTCCTGTGAAAGATCTCCTTTTAAAACACTCGTGAATTTCAACGGATGGACGCAGGACTCAGAAGTGGAGAAGTGGACTTTCAACATTATGTATGTGACAAAGTGCAGAGCTGCACCAGAGGTGTCTTTGGCTGTGTTCTAACTAAATGAGTTATGAGAGCTTACAGGAGATCATTACTCTATGCATGTTCTAAGATGGCGAATGGTGAAGTGGCAGCATCATTTAAGAGGATGATTATCTTGTTCAATATTTTGATAATTATAATTCAGGGCACCTTTCAGAGGAGGCTCCTAACCACTGAGGGGAAAATGACATTGTGATCATAGCTGGCAGGCAAGATGTGATCTCTCTCTCTCTCTCTCTCTCTCTCTCTCTCTCTCTCTCTCTCTCTCTCTCTCTCTCTCTCTCTCATACCCACGCTCTCAGTGTGACAGAAAGTCTATGGGGAGGTATAAGAGGTAGTTATGGGGGGGAATGCAGCAGCCTCCACAGTTTAATTGGAGATGTGTCACACTAAATAAATGGTGCAAAAACAAGCGCTGACTGGAGGCTTGAGGGAGAGGCCCTGGGGACGCAGCCTGTTTTATTGGGCAGGAGCTTTGCACCGCTCCAGGGTGAAACGGGGCTATGCACCGCTGAGATAGCCTCCAACTCACCAAAACCACCAGGCCTCCAGAAGAAGACAAAGGCAGTCATTCCACTCCGCAAGAAAAAAAAGCATCTCATTGGCGCCGAGGAGAAGGTGCGGGTGAACCCGGTGACCCGGTCGTTCATTCCTCCAATAAGGGAGCGCATCGTCGTCCTCATCTGCAATTTCAATTTCGGCACGCTGGCGAGCAAATCCATAATTGTAAAAATCTCGAGCAAGCACCGTCTGCCTCACTTGCTCCCAGATCTTATGTGTGTCAATTTATGTTTTGAGAAGACGGCCAACGGCCTCCAGCCAATCCCATTTCCCTGTGTAATCCATACATGACCTCCAAGTTACCAGCAGAATGTGTTTTCCAATATTCTATCAATGTTGATATAACTGTTGTCTGGCTATGCTTATGCAGTGTGTGTGTGTGTACCTCAGATTCTAGAGTTCATGGCACGAGTTATGATTTACCTCTACAGTGTGCCGCAGTAATTGGATGTGACACCATCCTCTCTGCTCTCCCCGGGGGTTATAACAGGAATCTGACTATTATGGCCCCAGTCATGAATGTGTCACGACAGCTGCAAACAAAGGCCTGTGATTTGGATAAGACTCTGTACGTTGTCTCTGCGCTGATATATGGGGATAAATGCTGCGAGGGCAAATTAGTTTTCTGTAAAGCAATTTGCAGTGTTTACAAAGAATGATTAATTGCCATTGTTTGGGAAAAAAAAAACTATGGTCGAGTCAATGTTCAATATTACATGTTCATCGTTATCCTTGCCAGATACATACTCGCCCAACAGATATTTGTGTAAACTGTCACATCTAGTTTTCAAAACAACTGAAAATATTTTTTGGACCTGACGTACACAAACAGGGGTGATCCCCTGGATAGACATTGTTTTGCATGCATCTGATGTGCGGCGCTTTGTTTAAATCCCATCGTTTGTTGAGGGCTTAGCCATCAAATCAAATTGAGTGTGCTGTTTTGTATGTGTTCTAGCCTCATAAAAGTAGTCTCTGAGTGAAATAGCAGGTATGCTGATATCAGTATTCCCACAGCCTGCATAATTGCTGTAATTTGCTTTCCCTTTGGGTAATCTGTAAACATGGCTGTTTTGATGTTTTTGGCATCCTCCATTGGCTGAGCTCTCCACTCCTCCAGCGGAGCCCCCATCCCAGCCCAGGGTGACACAAATAGATCCTTCCCCAGAAGGCGCACGTAGTTCCACGCGGGCACAATCAATACGGCCCAGTCGTCACTGGAACTATGGCGATATTAAAAGCTCCCCGTGAACTGGTTCTCACCACGCCGGCGTTTTAGGGAAATAAAGCTATTGATCCTCGGGGGCCTCTGGCGGAGCATTAACCTGGGCCCACAAATTAGAACGTGCTCATCTGGGCACATCTGCCCTGCAATGCTCCCACAAAGCCGGTACTGGGGAGAAAAAAGGAGGGCTGTGAGGCCTGCTGCTTCCGATGATGAGTAGAGCGCTACTTGACGTCTGTGTCGGAGCGGGGGAGGTGTCTGGATGCCCGGGACTTCCATTAGAGGCCCAGGATGGTGGCACGGGTCGATGTGGTAAGGTTTGGTTGGGGGTACTCCATCTCAGATCTGTGTGGTTCCTTCCCCCCGATGTAGAGAGAGAGGGGGCTGACCCGCAGAAAACCTAAGCTCCTGACTGGAAGGACAATGAGGGAAAGAGCTTCCAATGCTTGCTACAGCAGTGTCAAAGATTTTGCCTCTTTACTCTGTACAATTCTCTATGTACAAAAAAAACCTGGTCCATTATTTTCTGTTATTATGTTACAGAAATATGCAGAAGATTTTCACGCCCTTTCACTCTGCACACTGCAAACCGTAAACATCACCTTGTTTGAAGTATTGTAAACCAGAAGTCTTGGATTTAGTACAACAGTAAACTGTAAATTCCATTTTTCAAATTGCATTTTTATTCGTCTGCAAAACCTAGAATTACACTTCCCTCCTTGGACACCACGAGGCTCTCTGAGCCATCGACTCAAATGTATCAGATACTGGGGTGTTATACAAGTCAGTAATTATATTTGACTAGGAGATCAGAGTCTGGATTCACAGAGATAGAAACACAAACACAGTTATATGCATCTACGTGGACAGACATGGTTTTAGTAAAAACCTTCTAGACTGGTATTCCTTTATTTTAACTACAACTCCAATGCAACAACTCACCTATGACTCGTGACCCCGGCCTGACCCCATTTTCTTTTGACACAAATGTTATTTAAGTATAAATAATCCAGTTTGGTTTCACCTGTAGACCACATTTAAACGTTCTTTGCTTAACAAACATTTGCCTTGTTAGTGTTTGCCGACCAAGAGAATGTATGTCTCCTAACAACACATTTCACCAGCTACGCTCACACAGACAGAGACACTTTGGAAACTTTCCCTCTTTTTTTTTCTTCTTTTTTTTTTTCTCTGCCTGCCCTACCAGTGGGAAGCCTGGAAGTTCTCTGCCCCAGTTCTCCATGTCCTTGAGAGTTGTGCCTTCGGGCCGGGGCTGGTGGGGTCCCGCGGTGCACAATGTGTGCTTCTCGCTCAGGCTCCCGCTGTACTCCGCCGCCCCTGCATGGCTCTGGAGAGTTGCCAAACTCTGAGGGGTTGTCCGTGCGAGTGGGGGAGCGTGTGCGTTGCCACAGAACCCGCTCCAAACATCTCACTTCCTTCCCCCATGACAGTCGACCGGATATAAATCACTTTCCCCGGATTGGCCGACTACAATGGGATGCTTGGGAAGATGTTATGAATAATCAGACTAATGGCAACAAACAGTGTGAAGTGATGTGCATATGACTGAGGATCTTTCTACATCCTGCTTTTGCAAAGGTTAAACCATAGGGTAGGGTGTACGATGCCAGCTTAGTGAAGTCAACAAAAGCCTATGTGAGATTTGAAAAGAGAGAGAGAGAAAAAGATTATTTAACTTGTTTGATGATCAAATTAAAACGAGAAAAGTAAATTCTAGAGGGTGGTCAAAATTTGTATCTGTGTGTGTTCGACAAATCTCTTTATATTTTATTCAGTACAAATCCAACGTGTTTTTATGTAATTAATATGGATATTGGCCGACAGCAAAGATAAAGATCCATTTTCTATATTTTGTCCTTGGACCGTGCACTTAGGGAATTCACTCCCCTTTTTCTTTTTCGTTTCCCTGGCTTAGGCATGGGGAATTGGTGGGATAAGAGGCTATTCCCTAAATAGCCCATGGCAAGAGGTATCCTGATTAGCATGCTGCCTGCTCTCTGGCAGCAGTCCTCCAGGCCACCAGCGCTATCACTTACGTGCTGTTTGTATTTGTAGTTGATAGTGTGTGCTGTTATAATTGGAATGAGCTCAGGAACCTCGTTTGCTTTTGATCCGCTGCCAGCCACTCAGAGTGCTAGTGGGCCACAGCTCTCACCTCAACACTCCCGGTGGATTATGGGAAACTGCAACGCTTATGTTCTAAAAAGCGCCTGACAGCATCTCACTCAAGGTCGAACAATACAATGGTAAGAGTGGGGAGCAGAAACCAAAAAAAAGATGGAGGAAAAAGTTGAACAGATATTTGATGTAACACTGGATATTGAGTGGGGAGCTGGAAAAATGGTATTTGGCATCGTGGAACAAAGACGCAAATGTCAAAGGACCCTCGTGATTGTTTGGGGGGTAGTTTCAATAACATGCAAGAAAACATGGAATTATAGCTCTCAGAAGACCTTAGCGTAAATGTGAACTTCTACGGACAGCAATCTGAACTGGTGATGTACATCATAACATGTGTTAGAAATAACATGAATGTTCTAATCCTTACGATTTCAGTCCTGTTGCAACTGTAGTTACAGCATTAATACTACAGCACACACTCCTGGAACAGAAAAGTAACTGCATCTAAACAACATTTATTGTTTTTGAGACACATTCTTTTTTTCAATCATTGATTGAACATAACATCAGTGGGAAATACATTGTGTTTCCTGTTACTGCTTCACAATAAAGTCCACCCTTTGCTTCCACCAGGGCACTGCTTTTAATGTGAAGCAGCTCAAATAGGAATTGTTCCACTAGAATTAGCAGCAACTTAACAGAGATGATGCAGCTGTGTGAGAGTGAACAGTAATACTGAGGCTCATATCAGTGAGATAGCATTACAAACAGTAACATTTGTATCCTGTGAATCCCCTGCACGGTGATTTGAATCCAGCGAAGATATAGCAGACTCAGTCACTATAAAAACTACTATGATGGGAGGCCATTACAGAATGTGAATTCAGAATGTATGGTATCATCACTTCATGAAAATCGCATTATATTATTTCAACTTTAACAATGTCTCTGTTCTATTCAAGTCTCCCATGAAAAACACCAGGACCCTAAAACTGAGGCAGCTAAATGGAATTCAGCCATCATTCATTTTATTATGTATGCCTGTGCTTTTTTTCCCACTGTGACGTGTCAAAATGGTAAATGGTGCTTTATAACTTAGCACTAACTTAATGCATAATAGTTTCTGCGATTCAACAGTATCCCTCACCTGGACCTCATCAAGAACCAACGCGTCAGATGCAAAGAAGTCTCTCAATTGATGTATGCTTGAGGTTCACCTCCTCTCACTCACTGTGGTCTTTCTACAGTTTGATTTGCTGGCTCAGCACTTTTCCAGAGTAGACCAACTCCTGCGACTTATGGGAGTTTGATGCTCCCTCGCTGCCAAAATGCCAGCAGGCCAGTGAAAAAGGATATCCGAAACTCCTAAGCTCAATATTTAATCAAGCGCTGGGTTACATTTGCTGTTTGATTAGGTAAGAGAATTCCACCTCCCAGAGTCTCTGATTGCTTTGAAAATATTTGGCCAAAAAAAAATTATACTCCTCTTTGAACTGTGTGCTCTCAGCACTAGTAAAAGTTTATAATTGTCACAGTTAGATTTGTTCTGTATTCTCATTTCCCTTTCCCTCTACTTCATCTCCTCTGTTTCTTCCTCTTCTTCGAATATTATAATTATTACTAACATTATTGTTTGCATTACCATCCTTATTATTGGTGTTGCTGCGTTTTGTTGTCGTTACTGTTGTCCTATTCAGCAACCTCATTATTATCCGTGTTTTTTTTTTTACCCTGAGTCCGTCTTGTCGCATCCTAATCATCCAGGACTGCAGGAATTCACCTGAGAATAACCCTGATGAGCTTGTTCCAGGAGGGCATTACCACTGGTTAAGTACAAGCACCTGCTAAAATATTGGCAATTAGGACATAATTAGCTGCTAATGTATTTCTAATCCGAAGCGGGCCATAGATTTGTCTTTTTTTGCGTAGACTCCCTTTTTTTCTAATGTTCTCTGTTGTTATTGTTTTCCTCAGGTATTTGTATCCCGAGAACATTGACTAAGTGCCCTAGTTCATCATATGCAAATGGCTTATTAATTACACATGCATTATGCCCGTATTCAGAAGACATCAAAGGGCCTGTGAGTCTTCAGATGGTCCCCCTCTGTAACACACTCGGGTTACAAATGCCTGCGTGTGCACTTTCCTGCATGCCTTTTCGGGCAGAATAACTACATCCTCAATTAAAAACAAAATTTCACAGGAACCTCTTCCTCCTTGCCTCCTAATATCTGAGAAACACCTCCGGTGGTCTGCGGTTGTTTGGTAACTGCAAATGGCAAAGAATCATTTGAGCCTAGATTACATAGCACTATTAGAAAGCAGTGCGACTGTGAGTGTATCTCTGCAGCAAAGCAAAACCAACATTTGCTTTATTAAATGAGACATGCCTAAAGTCAGTTCAGTGTGTGGCCTCACTAAGTTGTACCAGATCTTTCCATTGATCGGCTCCTTGATCACCATAATACTGCTTTGGTATCAATGCCTCGGCCCGAGCCTCAGACATTTCTGTTCTGTGTCTGCGGGTTGGCTCTGTCTATCTCTCCCTGGTGAGTTCTCTGTTAACGACCCATACAGCAGGTGTCAGAGTGTGATTTATACGACCTATAATGTCTCACATTGATTAGCAATAGAGCTCTAATGGGATGCCAGCTCTCAAACTCAGGTTAAAAAGGAGGAGAAAAAAAGGCATTGCGCGCTTCTTAGAGCTGTTCTATATCATGAAGCATCCTTCTTTTTGCATTAATATCAGCAACCCAAGTTGCCCAATGAGATGGCGTAGAGGGAGTTTGCGGCGTGCAATCACTGTAACCCTGGGCAGTCCTCTGTTATCTGTCTCTGGTGGGCTGCTCCGACTGGGTGCTGCTAGCATAATTAGCACAGCACTCACTTTGATGATAAAATGGGTAATAGAGCATTCCTTCCCTCCCCTGCCTACCTGATTTTACCAACGTTTATTGATCTAATTAAAAATAATTCTGCTGTTAATGGTGTGGTTTTTCTTGTTATGGGAAGGAAGTTTTGATTACAGACACTTAAAAAGATGACGAGCGTGAGCAGAGGCATTTGATTTCAAGGTAGATTTCATGTATCTGTTTAGAATTAGTTTTATTAATGATATCAGTGCTTGGTGCTGACAATAAATGTCTTCTGATTTATCCACCCAGGATAGCTGGAAAAAGTGACAATATAGAAGTGCTGTGGAATACTGATATTAGAACATTTCTTTTCTTCCCAGTGTATAGTGTACATCAAAGCCACCAGGTGGGGCTGATTCTTTCACAAATGAGTCCCACTTTGGGCATTTTTCTTGAGGATCACAGCAGAAAATGCTTAAACGAGGTGTTATTCTATGGCATTTTTGTATGGCACTTCCAACACTATCATTTCTCATTAGGAGAGCAAACTGTTTGTGGTTGTCCTCATTACTAAAAAGATAGAGCTCTACCCCCAAAGGTAACTTCATCAACACCAGAGACAAATCTATCTTAGGTGCTCTATTTATATTTCTGACTCACTGCCACAAAGATTTATTCTGCACTCCTGTCAATCCATCTCTCTAATGGGCAATGGCATCCTTTTTAGTTTCGATGGCTGGTGTGTGTGTTTGTGTGTGTGTGTACACACATGCATGCGTGCACATTTCTTAGCACCGGAATTATTATTTTTTTTTGTCAGACATGCACACAAAAACAAGTACCTCGAAGTCACAGAGCCCGTCTCATCTCTAAAGAGAGTCATCTTTAGATAGAGAGCTCAGATGTCATGTAATTAAGATGATAAAAAAAAGCTCATTTGCCATTCCATGGGTTATTAATGTGGACTAATGACGCTCAGATCAACTATAAGATGTCTGCCTGTTATGGGGTTAATCTCCTCATTCTTGCAAAAGCCATAAAGATAAACATCTTTACACAGAAATGAGCTCATGAAAATCCCCCAGAGAACTGTATCCCAACTTCATAAGAAAGTTTGAAGGACCAAAAATAAAACTGCTGCGCGGACTTGCATGGTCATTTCTGCAAAATGTTCACACAAAGCAAAGCTTGGAATCTTAGATTCTTTGCAATGCGGCATCCACACATTTGCACCACAAAAACTACATGTTAACTGATAAATATTTGTAGTAAACCATTCAAACACACTAATATGTCTATTAAATACATTCAAAATATAGTAGAACTTGCATTATATCACAATAGAGCTATAAAGACTATTTGTAATTGAGCTTAATGTCTATTTTTTGCTTTCTTAGTATGTTTTCAAAAGGTTTCAGCTGTGCAAGGGGTACAATATTTATTAATCACCTTTATGGGAGCTTGGAATCCTAACATGAGACTCATGCAAAGTTTTCGTCTAAGAAGTGAAGATACAATAAGTTGTTTGATGCCACTGAAGGTCACCGTTGCAAACTCTAAATTAAAAATGTTAATCGCTTCTGTTTCTCAAATGGGCAAATTCATGAGGAGTAACCTGGGGTTCACCGGAGTGTATGGGTGGCGGACACCCTCCTAATATATCCGATGTGTAAATGTCATGCCTTCTGATGGCTCTATCATGAATGCTGTGATCATTACGTTGTCATTAGGTAGCAGACTTGGTTGCACCTCGTTAATGCACACGAGCAATCTGAGGAGCGGCAGATAATGTTGTGTGGTGGTGGTGTTTAATGAGGGTCCGTATTTGCATACTGGCCTCCACCCCCACTTGCGTTCCCACCCCGCTCTCATTTATAAAAATAAATCACATTACAACATCACCAGCTAATAAAGTCGTCTCCGGCCCGCATCCCACGTCCCAGTGATAGCCAAATCTCAGTGCAGGAAATACAACAAAGCAGTCTCTCAGGATTAGAGAAAACCTATTACAGAAAATTCTCATATGGCACGGCAACATTCTTCATATTAACACTGTGCTGCTGAAGTAAATTACCGCGGTTGTTGTGCATGCTACAATCAAATGATTTATCAAGAAATCTTCGATGGAAGTTGGAGCAAATGTTGAAAGTCAGCCTATCAAATAATGCAACCACTTAGACGAGTCAGATTTAATTACACATCCCATCACTGCAAATAGAAGTAAAATAGGAGCGTGTTTGATTTTGAAGTAGTTTGTAATCTTGATTGCACATAATTGTACAGGATACCACCTGAGGCGAGCTAGTTTCACTGCCATTTCTGCATTATTGAAAAGCTTTGATTTTTGCGAAGAAAAGATTGTGGCTTTGATTGTGAAAGAAATGCAATTAATAGCAAGACTTAGATTTTAAAGTCAAACAGCGAAGCCCGTTTCATATGCTTCCCTGATACCGTGTAGTGCTGACTAGGAACATCACTGCCAAACTAGAGAGGTCAAGAGCCGCAACCTTGTGAGAGTGCTTTGTCCTGTGTCGGTGTGTCTGTCCAAGTGTGCACTCGTTCATGCCCCCAAGTCGAAGCCCGCTAAATAAACAGTGTGTTTCCTGATGCCTAACGGTGTGCACGGCCCATGCACCGCCGATGTCAATCCACCCAGGACCACCAGTGGCCCCACTTCGCGCACTTACTTACTCTTTGGCTCACTCCATCCTTCCTTCATGCTCAAATTGACACTTGGTGCAGAGGCAGGAAGACAGGGGGCCTCTCCGCCCTGCGCCTCCAGAGATGTGGCCCAGCTGTCAGCCGTCTAATCCAGTCCAACCTCCCCCTGAGCCAGGCAGGAACTCCGGGCCTCTCCCCCCTCGTCCTCACGCCTAGAGGCACAGCAAACAACCCTCCCCTCGTCAACACTAACACACAGCAGGACGGGAGGGGACCACTTTGCTAGTCAAATCAGTCTTGACCATTCTTCATAAATCAAGTGCAACCGTGTGACGGCACACCCCAAAACCCCGTTGTGCATGAAGGACAACAGGTTATTGACATTATGTTAATGTCATGCTGGAATATACTGCCTTACGTATCATAAAACCAGTTAAAAAATTGGGATTTTTTTTTTTTTATATTTAATGATGTTGTTTGTAGCACAACCACCGAAGTGCTGCAGACAATTTAAATCATTTGGGTTTCCAATCAGCTCTCACAATCTGAACAAAGAATCCTCCGGCTGTATCGTCTCCTTTTACATCATAGGTGCTACTGTTGGCATTGTTACTATGGAAACAACTGTACAGAGAAAATGGCATATTGGTAAATATAGATACACTAGTGCGCACATGAGTGAGACTATCCAATACACTGCTGTCTTTTACAGATATAGTCATCTGATCTGACTTTGCAGCCATGCATGTGTAAATATGTATATTACACTAATAGGCAATTTGATTATACATCAGAACAGCATTTTCAAAAATATGTATTTAGTTTTGGGTGGTTCGCGAGTGCTCGTGGCACAGTCGTGGGCATGTGTGTTTTGTATGTCTGTAGTGTGGCTCCCCAAGGCATTCCCAATATCAGTATTCCTGTAGATGTGTTTGATGTGTTTGAAGCCACGTAGCATACCTTGGAACATGACAGTAAACATGGCAGAGGCTCTCCCTCAGTGGAGCAGTGATGCACGTCACCCCTCAGAAGTGTGTGACGGGTGTACAAACCAAACCCACCGGGCCACGTCGTCCCCCTGGGATTCTCCCCTTACTATGCTGTGCTGGCTGGCTGCATGTTGCTCAATGCTACGCTGTTCAGAATAATTCCACCCTCAGCCTGAAAAAAAAAAAAAAAAAAAGAGCAAACTAAAACGGGAGACAAACAAAGAGAAGAAATGCAAATGGACTCGTGACAAGTTATGGAACCCACTTAACTTGTTATCTGACCCAGCTGCAGCAGATGTCATGATATATCCCGCTCTAATGTTTTCCCGGTGTTTCATCCCTGGAAAATCACTAGTGTATGCCTCCTGCATGCATCCCTGGGGAAATTAAGAGGCACACTATGTATCTCGTGAGGATTCCCCCCAAGAATGAGAATAAAGCAGGCGGCATGAAAGAGTAGTGTTGGTGTGAGGGAGTTATTGGCCTGGCAAAGGGATTGCCAACACATCAAAATAGCATGGGTGTTGAACAAGACAGAAACTTGCACCATTTACACCTGCCAGAGAGAGAGAGAGAGAGAGAGAGAGAGAGAGAGAGAGAGAGAGAGAGAGAGAGAGAGAGAGAGAGAGAGAGAGAATGAGCGAGACAGAGAGAGAGAGAGAGAGAGAGAGAGAGAGAGAGAGAGAGAATGAGCGAGACAGAGAGAGAGAGAGAGAGAGAGAGCATCATCCTGACATGGAACATTTCCATAGCCACATACGCACAGCATGATGTGAAGTGCAAGAGTTGACGCTTCATGTCAGACTGAATTTCATGAAGTGACATGTACAGCATGTTCACATGACAGAGGTGCTTTGAATGTTGTTTTTGGGGTTGATAAGATAAGTCATTTGTATACAGCAGCAGTTTGGATAATGTCACACAGGCAAAGCTTTGAAAACAGAAGCCTATGATCTGGGACAGAACATTTAGAGTGCGTCAACAATTTGACAAAATAGTCAATAGTGCAAGGGTTGGTTATCAAGCTTTTTTATCTCAGTGTGTTTGGCACTGAATGCCAACAGTGCCAAGAGTGATGTTACAGCATAATGAGTCTCACAATGGAAGATTGTCTCTGGTCTCACCTGGGATTGTGTAACCGCAGACATACAGCATTGATTAGTATACATGCATTCACATCATTTATAAAAAAACCCAGAAAAACCTGCTTTTAAGAAGCAAATCACATCTTCATAATTCTAAAGAATAAGATCACCAATTTAATGCACCACCTAGCAGCTAAGTGACCCAAATCAAACACACCCATGATGCTGAGTCACGTTGAGTCTTGCTAACGTGCTAAATGCTAAAATACTCTTAGTGGGTCCAGACTTCGGTGTTGTTTTTTTTACCTTCAGTGAGGTGTGTGAGGCCTTTCTGCTGTTTGTGACAGTGTGACTGCAGAGCCTCAGTCAGTCGAAAACGTTTAGAATTTATTGAAGCAGCGCAGCGGGACCAGAGAGGCTGAGTAGACTTGTGATATTATGCTTTGAGAATGAACGAGCAGAGAAGCTGAACCTAGAGCAGACTGTGGGAGACGTTGCTGTACTCAACACTTGCAGACTGACATTCAGACTGACAACCTCAATGTTCAAACTCAAACTCCCTTCCAGATTAGAACTTCAACAACCACTGCATTGCCTAGAAATGTAACTTGTGCGTACGTGTGAGTTGATAGCCTATTGCAGGGGTTGCTAATAGGCGGACCGCGGTCCGGACCCAGACACCGTTGTATCTGGACCTGGACCTATAACCAATAAATAATTGAGGATCATTACATTTTGATGAAGCACTTCTATTTTAACTGGCACAGCTTTTCTAACCTGTACGTCACTCAATCAGCAGTCTAAGAAACAAACCGACCAATTACATGCACTGTAAATCATCTCACGTGATACTACTCAGCCAATCAAATATGTGTATTCTGATAAACTTTCCGACAATAGTCGGAGAGGTACGTGAATCAGAGAAGTTATTTCACGTGGCGTGTTCTGAGAGAAATGTGGACAGCCAGACCAGTCTTTAACCAAGAATGAACAGATTTTGTTCATTCGTCCTACAGGCAGTTCAAAACCAGTATGTCTCATATGTTCAGAGAAGTTGTGATTATTGAAAGCAACAATGTGAAGCGCAACTTTGAGTCACATTTTTCAAAAGCTTTCGGTTATGGATATACATTTTTTAATGCAGCCCTTATTTTACTTGAAATGAAAAATGTATTTATAAAGTATGTATTATTTTATAATTCATCCAGTTCAATTTGAAATCTGACAATAAATATTGTTGAGATATTATTCAATTTAACTTTCTTTATTTGATTTGACAGTCAGTTGTTCTTGTTGTACTTCAATATTAAAGGTTTAAAGCACTCCTCTGCTTTAAACCTCCTTCCCCTTCCCATTACTGCAGGGTGAGATTCTGGTAAGTACCTCAACGATTTAAACCTCACAATGCTTAATTTTACAATGGGTAAAATTAGAATTGGTAATTTTACGCAGCAATTTTATTACTTTCATCTAAAGTAGTAGGCTACTTACCTTACATTTCATGTCGCGTCCGTTACAAAGTAAAAAGTAAAGTCACGTTAAAAATTCCAAACACTCTGGTTATGATACTGTCATGCCGAGTTCACGGGCGGTGGCCACTTCAAGCGCAAATGGGGTGTGGTTATTATTGCATTATTATTGCCTCGGCATAGTTAAAAAACAATGTTGCGCCTATCTTAATTAGTCACCCATGCAGCACGTGACACACCCAAGATGTTCCTGACCTGAACATTTGCAGCACGGAGGGGCCCAGCTAGCATGCTAAAAGCTACTATGCTTCGAGGACTTTGCTGCTGAGACGGAATACCTTAATGCGACGGTAGCGCCTCATTCAGCTCAAAACGTTTGTTTTTGTGGAGTGCAGTGGGACCACGAGGCCGAAAGAGAACTGGTTCTACTGGAAAGAGAGGCCGAGTGTACCAGTTATGCCATGCTTTGAGAGGGAACGAGCAGAGAAGTTGAACCTGGAGGACTTCACGGTGCTAAAGACGTGCAGGGTGAGCAGCCTTCAATCATACACCATGTTCCACATCTATGCCTACAACAACACTCTGCTGAACTCTGTGAAACCATAGAAATATGGTTTAAAAAATCCATCTATGGTAACTGTGCAGTCTATCCGTTGCTGTAATAGTTGGTGGCTGCAGCTGCTGAGGAGTTTATATTGTTTATACATGTCCACGTTGCCTGTGTTTCAATTATTTCGATCAGTCCGTCTGAGTTTTGCCGCTCTGTGGTTAATTCTAGGAAGGCATTTGTGCTTTTGTAATTGATAATCAGTTGTGTGCACAGACTGCAGAGTGCTGCCCATCTGTTGGTTTGGACATAAGGAGCCTTGTTGCTAATGTTGATTCATGTGTGTATAAATCTACATTTAATGCGATCTATCTTGTACACCCCCCTCCTTTCTATGTAACATTTTCGGAGTACATTTCAATCTACCTACTTTTACTGTTACTGAAGTTACTTTTACTTGAGCTCCACATTCTCCACATTGTACCTTGAGTACATTATTCTGGTACTCAATCCACCTCTGTTACTATGGACTTAGATGCACACAGCTGGGCACGACCTTGATGTTCTTGTTAACAGTAGTAACAAGTATTTTGACTTGACTTTTAAAATATCAAATGTTAACGGGCTTGCCGAGCAATAGTGAAAGCAAGACGGGGCGAAGTGGAGGGATGGAGATGGAGGTGTTGGAGGAGGAGGAGGGCAGTTCATTGAGGTCAGGTTGACAGTAAAGAACAGATGAGATGGGGCGGCTGAGGAATGTTTTGTAGGTGGGATGTTGTATGAGGAGGCGGGGAGGGGCGGTGGGTTTTTGAGAGGGAGTAAGAAGGGGGGGGGGGGGGAACTAGGCCAGTGTCCAGACTCAGAGCTCCAAAGGCCTCGTGTCCCTGGATGCCCCGTGTCAGCTCTCTGACAGGAGAGATGGGACTTTAACACAGAGTTTTTCCACCACCAGACGCTTCCCCGTCTCCTCTGAAGAATATACCCCTCCTCCTCGACGCGCTCACCAGTCAGAGTTTGAGGAGAGAAATGCACTCGTTACAATAAGGAGGGCACATGGCTTGGGACCTGAGGCTTTGAGTGCCGCCTCCTCCACACTCTCAGTAGGATAAGGATCTTTTCCTGCAAGTACTGTGCATTTTCCAAAGTTGACGTGCAGTAAATAGAATTTTTGAGGGGAGTTCACTCTGCTGAGGTGCATGACAATACAATATGTGTCTGCTCTTGTTGGCTGTAGAAAAACTAACCTTATTAAGCATGGACACATGGCTCGCCAATAGCCAAATTTCAATATTCCCCCTCACCCCTGCAGTCTCTTCAGCTCACTCCTACCCCACAGATAAAGCAGACTTATTGTCAGGCTTAATCAGGTGGTCTGTTACCTTGGCAATTAAAGCCTTGTTAGAGATATAAAACCTTGAGACTCAAATGGAGAGTCCCTGGCGAGTCAAACCACTGAGCAAATCCTTAAACCAAACAACCTTCCAGTGGGAACACTTCTTCTCCGAGGATAGATGTTTAATTATCTCTGCTTGTTTGGGGGGGAAGAAAAAACTGTTTCACTCCCTCTTGTTTGTCTTAAAAGCTCATGAGTATTTATTGGAATTAATTCAAGTGGCAATCAGTGTGCTGTGTTTGATTGTCACAATGTATTGACCTAAGATAGATAATATTTGTGAGAGAATTTACTAAGAGGGGGCAATCGTGCATTGTTAGGTTCACCATGAAAACAAAGGACCAAAATACAAAGATTAAACCATTTAGTCTTTTGTAAGGAATGTGAAAGTGATTTAGTGTTTCTTAATTTGCCTTAACAAATTAATCTTTATAATATTGCTGCTAAGTGTGATCATTTATCATTTATTCCCAATTGATGCATAACACCTATCCCAGTGTTGGCTTTTCTAAACTAGGCCAACTATTTCCCCAAATGAATGTTCTTGTTTTTAAAATAATGCAGCACATTTGAGCAATATGAAGTGATAATTTATCATTATTTAATGATCTCCCACAGACAGTACATCACATGCAGTGCAGTCAGTGACAACAGCTGTGCAGGATCTTGATGGGCTTATTCTCCGAGACTCAACTTCTCTGCGTGTTCGGTCCCGCCTTACCCTTTGACCCCTCTACTTGATGTCCAGCTTGACTTTTTTCCCCTCCAAAAGGCAGTTCCAGTACCTCTCCTTGTCTCCTTTTGTCCCACACTTTGTCTGTTTCTCCTCACCTCTGTGACATACTCCTCTAAATGGGCCTGGCATGCGTCCCACTGTCTAACGAAGGTGTGTGTGTGTGTGTGTGTGTGTGTGGGTGGGTGGTGTTTAGGGAGGTGAGACCTTCTCTGGGACACACTAATCAGCTCCAAACCAAGGCCCGGGTAGGGAGGCGCTGGACAGGTGAGCGGAACCGCTCGCTGCACCCCCTGGCTGCTCCTTAGCGTGAGGGTCAAATCAGCTCCATCCTTTATGGCCCAGTCACTCCTTCATCCTGGTTTCCCCAATCACCTGGCTTCCATCCCTGGGTCGTGGGCCTCAGAGGGAGGAAACAGTGAGCAGCTGCTCTACCAAGGGAGCCTCCTGAACGCGCCTTCTGCCTAGCCCCACGTGTGTTAACCTTTTTCTTTTAATTAACGCCGTCCCAACTCCCAACTCCCGCTACCGGGGTCCGGAGAGAGGTTCTCGGGGCTTATGCAACTGTCGGGGAAGTGGGAGAGTCATCGGGGAGCGAGAGAGGTGGTGGGCGGGTGGGGAGTGATGAAGGTGAGAGGGGTGAGGAGGAGGTGGGATGAATAATGCGTGCACGGCCTGGGAGTGAGGGTTCTTCTAATCCTTCAGAGCCTTTTTTTATCCACATGCCTTCACACTGCTACAACACACCAGTCATTCCACACAGCTGCCTCTTTTCCAGGGACGATCCCGAAGTAAATTGGACACGCTGATGAGAAGATGGCTGCCCTTAATTTGCACTGCGGCTCATTATTCTGCAAGCCAGACAAAAATACATATTTTTCCTCTTACCTGTAGAGCTGTTCAATCTAGATTATTTTGGTGTGAGTTGCCTACTTTTGGGGGTATTGGCCAAGGGATGTCTTCTTTCCTTCCAATATTATGGGACTAAATGACATTCGGCCTGTGATGCTCAAATCCCCAAAAAAAAATAATTTGAAAAACTCAACAGCAAATTCTCTTTCCAGACTTCATCCGCAGACCTTGTTGTGAGCATTTTCATGTGGGAACTATGGTTGAAAGCCAATAGCTCCCACGTGAAAATGCTCTAAACAAGGCTTTTTGGTAGTGGCATATAGTCCCATTATAGTGGAGTGAAGGCAGACATCTCTACGGCCGATATCTCCGAAAACTAGGCAACTCAGGCCAAAACAATCCAGATTGATAAATAGCTCTACAGGTAAGAATATATATATATGTATTTAGTAATATGTATTTTTGAGTTTGGGGTGAACTGTCCCTTTTAAGTTAAGAGCCATAAACAATTGTATTTGTGTCCTAGTTTGATCATCAATGCAACCCACCACCATAGGTACTTAGCTTTAGCCATGTTCTTAATCCATGTTTTACATCTTAATTCTGAAAAATATGCTCAATTTAATTATTAAATTCAATGCTAGATCCATTGAACCTGGTAACCAGACATCGGTGGCACTTGGAGGTGAGTCTGGCTGATTGTGTGAAATGCTCTGTATGATAAGGGGCTCTGTAGCACACTTACATGCTGCAGCTTAGTTATAGAGGGGTGAGTAGGCTTGATCTCATCTTGCAGTGAAGATCTCCTAATGAGAGAGTGGTAATGAGCAAGGAAAAAAAATCACTCTCATTCCAGTACAAAAAAAAAAAAGTGTTGAAAGGTTTGCTATCTTTTCCCTTTCATCTTGTGTGGCGGTGCCAAGTGGAAAATGTCCATCTTTCATCGCGATATTTTTATGTTCGTCTTGGCTCATGGTAATACCCCCAGGGGATCCTCTTTCTTGGCATGGCCAGAGTGGTCACCATTTGCTGGAGACGGGCTGTGGAGGTCAAAGCCATTTGAGAAGGACATAAAACCCCTTGAATGGTTTTTGATCACACTATGAAACCGTCCCGTTGTGGTTAAATGCTATTCTTCATGCCAGCAACACATCTTTGTGGAGGTTATTGTCATGACCAGCAATTTAAAGTGGGTCTGAGAGCATAATTCTGCTGCCCGTTTAGTCGTTGTATATTCTGGGCATTACAGTAAAGTAGCCAGCTGGTGAGTGAGTGGAGATGTTTCAGCTCGTCTAAGGAATTTAATCATGAGCTAGCCGACGATGTGAAATAACTTTCAGTGCTGGATCCAGAATATTGTCACCAAAGCCAGGACACCGGCCTATGGCTCAGGTCGTGATGCTGCAAGTCGGGGCTACGTCTAACATCTCGCGACCTCGGGTTTTTATGATGGAGTAAGTAAGGGGGAAACTGCCAGGACCTTCTCCTCACGAAGACCCAGAGCAAGGGCACTGTCTCCCCAGCCCCATAGATCAGCCAGCCCTGAATGTCAAACCGCACAGCAGCCGCCGCGGTGCCAGGAGTCCCCCTCTTGCTCCCTCTCTGGCCCGTGATCCGCTGTCTGGTGACACCACTGTGCTAATGACCCGGTTTGGGAGTTGCTCCACGGGGCTCCTTGGCTTGGGAAGACGGAAGTTGTGGATATCCAGCTGGAAGGTCACTGTCGAAGTGACGACCACTCACTCAACATTGCCTCTACTTTGTAGACATCCTTCAGTTTGTTTAAAGGATGTTGCGACACGGGGCCCGCCACTGACCTTTTACCGAAAAAGGCGTGGCTTAGCGGCAAATCAGGAGTAAGCTGATGTGGTTTCCATGCTGTTTTTGTCATTATATGCACTAGTTCTTGTTGGAGAAAGGCCCAATGTTTATGTGAACTGCATACATATGATAGCTTTTATGCTCCAGTGTTTAATTGCCCAGCAATTTGGATAAAAGTGAAGTTGGAAAGCAAGCACTCACCCTTTCTTGCCAACTCTGAAGCCATCTGATTGTTAGCTGTTGTTTTGTTCTCTCTTTTTTTTTTTAATCAGTTTACCATGGAAGTATGTCTCCGTGCTCAGAGAGGGCAATGTTTTTAGTCACTCGCTATCTAGACTTTTTTTTCCTTTTTCTCAGCCTCAGGAGTTTGGCTTGTTGGAGCAGAGTTAAAGTCCCAGGGGTGCACTCCTCTGGTGATGGGGGCGCTGCCTCGACCTCACTCATGCCTGGTGTGGGTGGCATCCAACCAGGGAGACGCACAATGGAGAGCAAGACTGAAGATGGTGATGCTTCTGGTGGACTCTCCCAGGACTCAGCCTTATTCTCAGGGTCATGCATTCCAGCAATCTCTGTAATTATAAGCAAGTAAGAAAAAAAGTTGAATCTTCTGCCTTTCTCGAAAATGAACGTGCCCCACTCCTCAAGGGAAACATTCACATCTCTGAGTTCTAGTAGCTGGATGGGTTTTAATGAGGCAAGTGAAGTGTGTGCGCGCGGTTTGGTGCACATGCATGTCTGTGTATCGGCCCCATTCTAACGAGCGTAATTGACCGACTGTGCTTTTAAGCCGCCGTTTTTTTTTTTACCATTTGCGAGAGAATTCTACTAAATAGCCTTCAGTGATTATTATTTCTACAGGAGACACTTCATTTGGATTAAAACTTTCTCTGGGTTTTAAAGTTCAGTTACTACTTGTTTTTTTTTTTTTTTTCTTTTTGGACAATGTGCAGTCGGAGGCAAATGGTCAGAGGGCTAGCGGGCCACAGGTCAGGAAGAACTGCTGGAGGGTCTCACCACCCGAGGGCCACTGATTCCTCAGGGGAACGTTTCACCCCGCTGAGAGGCAGAGTGAAATCTCCAATGCTGCGGCACGCACACTTGCTGCGGCGTCTCGATGTCTAACTAAAAGCTATGGGTGGTGAAAAAAAAATAAATAAAAAAATCTCCACATAACTGCTCAGTTTTACTACAGATGTAAGAAGCTTAGGTGATCTGAAAACAGGCTGTGCCTTTGTGCGTTTGACAGCATTTCAAAAGCATGTCATGGCAGTGTAGAATTTTTGAAGGACAGAACAATTAGAGAGTCGATTATGTCGTTTATGTGAATGACTAAATGCGAAGCTGCACCATGTAGGCCTACGCGAATGAATCACTTGCTTAATTTTCATAAAAGCACATGCTAAATAGAAAATTTCCTGGCTGGCATCGTCTTTTATGACAAACATGTCACATTGTTTATTTTTTATTTTATTTTTCTCATTCATCTTTGTTTGATTCCCTTTCCCCTCATGCTCAGAGGTGAGACTTGAAACAAAAGCATTTTTTGTTGATTTTCATTGTGCCTATTTGCTCCCAAAAATGTATATTTGATTCTCCTTTCCATAT